>NW_017724621.1:0-1689 GCF_001865875.1 Lupinus angustifolius | reverse complement strand
TGTAGCCCCAGCCAAGAACCTCTGTTTTTTCCTTATCTAGAACTCTAAGAAATATGAAGATACAACTCAATCTCTTTGGTGATACGACACCTTGAGATTCCCAATGTTACAACAATTTTTTACAACAAAATTCTAGAGTAAACTTAAGCAATTACAAAGCTCATATATGACAAGTAAGGCTTTACTCTAAACACCTAATACAAACTCATGCAATATGACAATGTATTAGTTTCAAAACAGAAGTTACAGAATGTGAAAACTTCACAAAAAGCATCAATAATATGCATGAACATGTGAGATGAAATGATGAGAAATATATCATGAAATGCCACTCAATCCTAAAGCATAGAATTCTCTCCTTTTTAAACTCACAAATGCACTATCAACTAGATGCAAGAAATATCACGAAAAATGCTCTAACTCTCTAATAAATGCAACATGCAACTTATGAGACCAGTTCTGAAAACGCAGTTTATAAAGAATTAGTTCTGAGGCCCAGTTAATCGATTAAATCCTTGGTTAATCGATTATCGTTGTTCAAAAAGGTAATTGATTCTGTTTTCCATGTTTTTTCAGTTTCAACAGCTTTTCAAACAGTTAGGTTAATCGATTAACGTATGCCTTAATCGATTAACAACATATTTTCATGTGTATATTTAAATACAAAAACATACGTTATGCACTTAGTTCATACATGTTTAACACTTAGTTTATGCCTAGAATGCACATATACATGTATTTATGTGATGCATGGACATATTATGACATATCTCAAAGATGAAATGATTTAAAAGATTTATGCATATGAGACATGTATTAGGTGAGTTAAGCCTTAGACTCAACTTAAACTAGTTTCTAGTCTAAGCCTAGTACCAATCAAAGACTTAAGCATGTTGATTTGTTGGTGATCTTCAAGCTCTTATTAGCACAAGTTGTCCTCATCAAAACCATGACATATAAAGAGAGCTTTCCAAAGTGTTTCTCTTGACATGCACACTTTCAATCTCCCCCTTTTTGATGATGACAAACACTACAAACATTACATCATTTGTAATAACAATTGTTTGATGAATTAGCTTGAAGATTGTGTTGGCATGATTGATATGATGCACAAAGATTTTGGAAGCTGTTATTATTACGATCAACCTGCACAATCAGAAACAACAAAACAACCTATCTCCCCCTTTTGACATTATCAAAAAGATAACCCAGGTCAAAAAATGAGGCAGAGATATGAGTTAAGCATAAAACAAAGTTAATGAATTAATTTGAGATTTAACAATTAACCTGTTTTATTTTTGGGTGAATTGAACAAATGCGCTTGTTTAGACAATGAAATAGCCAATATGTAAAGAGAACGACATACAAGATTGTAATCAAATAGTAAGCAATGCTATCAACATAAAACCTCATATGATCAAGAACCATTCACATAACCAAATAAGCTATTCGACATAATTAAAACAAAACAAAATAATGGCATATCATAAAGAGTCAAAGAAGTCAGCAACGATATGATACCACTTGTTAGCATTTCGTTAGGAAATTTTCATTTTAAAGCATATTTCAATCATTCAATTATAATGCATAATTAGGAGATGTACAAGATTCATGCAAAAACACATTCTATTTAACATAATTAACAAGGTTCAATATATTTACCTTGCTTAACTTTTGGAGATAGGTCAA
>NW_017724620.1:0-1088 GCF_001865875.1 Lupinus angustifolius | reverse complement strand
AGGCATACCCTTCACCACTGAATATAGGTGGTCGATTAATGGATGAACCATCACCACCAAACGGGTTTGAAGAACCCATTCCTTTTCCCTTTAGGATCACGAATACGCGGTTGAGCTAGCACTTCGTACTAGCTCTGATACCACTTGTTAGGTATCAGTGGTTACAATACACCTAGAGGGGGGGGGTTGAATAGGTGTAGCGGTTAGGATATCCGCTTTTCGAAACTCAACACTTAATGCTGAATCACCCCTATTTAATCGATTAAAAGAATGTTGACAATCGATTAACGAATTTGATTTAATCGATTAAAACAGAAACAATAAGCTTAGGCAAATTCGATCAATTGCACGACAATTAACCGATAATGAAATTAACACACAGAGCTTACAATATTATCAGAGTATTAACAATATAGCAAATATACAGAATATAGCAATTAATTATACTATACAAGTTAACCGATTGAATGCAATAAAGAGAGAGAAAGAGAAATAAAAATCCCGCAACACGATTTTTATCCTGGTTCGTTTGCTTGTCCACCGCAAACTACATGCAGGCCTCCCGGCTTATTTGGGAGATTTTCTTCACTATAATTGAATCAATGTTTTTACATGCACATCATCCAATTACAACAACTTAGACACTCACAAGAAAATAAAGAACCTTATTCTATGGTTTGACTCCCTTCCTACCGACAAAGAAAACCTTTCTTTCGGCGTAGCCCCAGCCAAAAACCGATGTTCTTTCCTTATATAGAACTCTAAGCAATATGAAGATACAACTCAATCTCTTAGGTGATACGACACCTCGAGATTCCCAATGTTACAACAATTTTTCACAACAAAAATTATAGAGTAAACTCAAGCAATTACAAAGCTCATATTTAACAAGTAAGGCTTTACTCTAAACACCTAATACAAACTCATGCAATATGAAAATGTATTAGTTTCAAAACAGAAGTTACAGAATGTAAAAACTTCACAAAAAAAGCATCAATAATATGCATGAACATGTGAGATGAATGATGAGAAATATATCATGAAATGCCACTCAATCCTAAAGCATAGAATTCTCTCATTTCTAAACT
>NW_017724619.1:0-1979 GCF_001865875.1 Lupinus angustifolius | reverse complement strand
CTTTTCAGTTTCAACAACTTTTCAAACAGTTAGGTTAATTGATTAACGTATGCCTTAATCGATTAACATCATATTTTCATGTGTAATTTTAAATACAAAAACTCGAATACGTTATGCACTTAATTCATACATGTTTAACACTTAGTTTATGCCTAGAATGCACATATACATGTATTTATGTGATGCATGAACATATTATGAATGACATATCTCAAAGATGAAATGATTTAAAAGATTTATGCATATGAGACATGTATTAGGTGACCTAAGCCTTAGACTCAATTTAAACTAGTTTCTAGTCTAAGCCTAGTACCAACCAAAGACTTAAGCATGTTGATTTGTTGGTGATCTTCAAGCTCTTTTTAGCACAAGTTGTCCTCATCAAAACCATGATGTATAAAGAAAGCTTTCCAAAGTGTTCCTCTTGACATGCACACTTTCAGGTTGTCATAGGTGAGAACACATATCTTGTCCCACAATTTGTGACACTTCATGTATCATGAGTTGTGATTGGTTGAAGAAAATATATTTAAGTTAAAATATAATTATTAATTAATTTTCTCACCAATCACAACTCATTATACATAGAGTGACACATATTGTAAGACATAATATATGCTTTCGTCATAGGTAGAGTAGTAAAAATATAGATTATCATAGGTAATAATACATATTGTGAGACATTGTAGGACATAATATATGCTTCCCTCATAAGTAAAGTAGTGATAATTGTTCGGCCAATGAGTGTTGATATGCATGGAGGAAACTTCATATGCAATAAAGATTAAAATAAGTAAAACATATCATCCCAAAGTAAAGATATACTACCCCAATGCTATGAAAAAAGGTAAACCTATATGTACAAAAAACAATGATATTAAAGTGACATGTGCAGACATTTTAAAATAATACCTATTGTGTGGTAGCCTTTTATCCTCTGTTTCAATCTTATGTAGCCTTTTTGATAAAGTGTTGTTTATATATTACTTTATTTTGTAGAGAAAAAAATGTATATATTCACAATATATGAGTTTTATATATTGTTACTATATCATTTATATCTAATCAACATTGGCTATACAAAAACGTAATACAAATGAATGATGAATAATATTATGACTATGTATAATTCATTTACACTAATAATGTATAAATATTAAACCCTATTTTATTTTCCTACCGCATATCAAACTCTAGAACATGCTAAATCTATAGTTTTTAATGACAATACTTTTGGGCGGTGCTTCTATACGTGTTTTTTATGGAAGGTAATCACCAACTTTAAAAACTATTAGTGAATAATTTTTTTATCGAGTTTAAGCCACCGGGAGTGAAAACCGAACCAACATGAACCACCGTGAATGCATCTCAATCCCAACCATCGCGAACTACCGCAACCCACCACGAACCGTCACTGAAATAGGTTCTTCCGGCTGGATCAATTCGGCTTCCATCTTCAACAACCTTTAGTCGCCATGAAGACTACCGATTGGAAAGAAGGAAGAAAACGGATTCCATGCCATGGCCATCCCTGCTGCGTGAAAAGAAAGGAATTGAGAAGAAAAGTGGGACTTTGGTTTTAGGGATTTTTATCCCATTTACTTTTAGGGATTTACCCCTTTTGCTACCCGTGAGGGAGAAGGATAGCATATCTTTCTTTTCTTTTTCTTCTTGTTGGTTTCTGAATCCTTTAGATATTTAGTACCTTGCCTGCTTAATTAAATCACGTTTTGGTGAGTTAACTTATTGGCTATCCTTACATGACAAAAGTCATGGATAAATAATAATCTATTAGCTTATACGGGTATATTTTTTGGTAAAACCATTAATTTCATAGGTACAAATAATTCAAACATTTTTATCATTTAGTTTCACATATAATAAATGACTCTAAAATTATTTCATTACTTAACTATATTATCAAATTAATCATAGAATTTTTAGAGTAAGGTTACGGTTCGAGTTGTCTCTAACTTTTC
>NW_017724618.1:0-1516 GCF_001865875.1 Lupinus angustifolius | reverse complement strand
CAGACAACCCCAAGTTCTCAAATAAGACAGGTTTGGTTGTCTATTCTTAATAATTTCATATGGGGAAATTTTGTTTTTACTCTTGGGGACTCTATTTAGCACATAACAAACAGTTAATAAAATTTCACCCCACCAAGAGGGTGCTGCACCAGAACTTAACATAATAGCTACAACTAATTCAGTTAAAGTTCTATTCTTTCTTTCAGCTTTACCATTCATTTCAGGTGAATATGGTGCAGCTGTTTCATGAATAATGCCATTTAATTTATAAAAATCATTAAACATGTTAGAGTTATACTCAGTGCCTCTATCGCTTCTGAGTTTCTTTATTTTCTTGTTGAGTTGATTTTCAATTTCAGTTACATATAACTTAAACATGTCAAGTGCTTCACTTTTATTTTTCATAAGATATACATGAGTAGAATCAGAACAATCATCAATAAAAGTGATAAAATAACGTTTACCATTTCTAGTTAACGTTCCATCTAATTCACATATATCTGAGTGTATTAAATCTAAAGGTTCAGATTCTCGCTTAACTGATTTATGTGAAAGTTCTATTCTTTCTTTCAGCTTTACCATTCATTTCAGGTGAATATGGTGCAGTTGTTTCATTAATAATGTCATTTAATTTATAAAAATCATTAAACATGTTAGAGTTATACTCAGTGCCTCTATCGCTTCTGAGTTTCTTTATTTTCTTGTTGAGTTGATTTTCAATTTCAGTTACATATAACTTAAACATGTCATCAGTGGCGTACCCTTTCCCAACAAATACCCATTCTTAGTAAGAGTATACAAGTCTGCTCCTATGGTCTGGGTGAAACCAGCCTTATTAAGAAGAAAACCAGAAACTAGATTCTTCCTCATATCTGGAGTGTGCATCACATCTTTAAGAATCAGAGTCTTCCCAGATGTAAATTTCAGCTCCACATCACCCGTTCCAGCAACAATAGTGGTGTGGGAGTCACCCAACAACACCTTCTTATCATCAGCATCCGTGTATGTTTTGAACATAGCACGGTCATAACAGACATTGTGGGATGCGCCAGTATCTACCCACCACCCATCAGTTCCTCCAACTATAGTTACCTTAGATAATACAGCCACAAATGGTTCATCAACCATGTTGGCCTGCAGAGGACGATCCATAGGATTATTTCTGCACTTGCGTGCCATATGACCTGGCTTCCCACATTTGAAGCAGATGAACAGGTTGACAGAGTCATTCTTAGCGGATGGCTTTGCATATTGGACCTTTTGGGGGTTCCAATTCTTGTTTCGACTAATGTTCTTAGCCTTATTCCCACTGCGGTTCTGATTCATGAAGTTAGTGCCAGAAGGCTTCAGACCAACACCTGGGAATTTCTTCTTAGTGCAATTGTTCGAGACAATCAACACCTCATCTTTCTGATCTTGCTTACGAGCCTCTTCTTCAATACGAAGACGAGTGATCAGAGATTCCAAAGAGATTTCTTTGGTCTTATGCCTCAGAAGGTTTTTGAAGTCTTTCCAG
>NW_017724617.1:0-1991 GCF_001865875.1 Lupinus angustifolius | reverse complement strand
TTTTTCTCAAGTGCATACCAAATTAATTTGGCAAACTTGTATGGGCTGTAGTAATCATACAGATCTTCACACAACCCATTCAGAATGAAATTCTTACATAAGTAATCACTTTCATTCTAGAGAGCTATTTCAATAGCCAGATTATTCCTTTCCTCTTTTTCAGCCTAATCCGACACCACTGGGATGTCGGTTTTTAGAACGTGGACAACCTTTCTCATAGTGAGTAAAAATTCCATCTTATGTTGCCAACGTTTGAAATTTGTTCAGGTCATAGCTGTTCGGTCCAGTAATATTATCTACGAATGTCATTGTAGTCGAAATGTCTTAAAATTGTTGTTACTGTAGCTTGCAGCAATTCTAAATGGCACAAAATAATACTTACTGCCTAAGTCACGACCAGGTTGCTCTCTTTAAGACATTTCGTGGCACTGCCCAAAATGTGCAAGCAGACTATCAACCACGTCGTCCCCAAGATAGAACATCCCAGATCTCTGTTATCGAATTCTTACTTTATCGAATTCTTACTGCACTGTAAGAACCGATCTCGAATACACCCTCCACAATATGGCTACCAGTGCCAATTCTCGAAATTACCCACAATATGGCTACTCGTGCCAATTCTCTTCCCACAATACTGACTACCAATGTCAGTTTTCGAAATCCCACAATATGGCTACCAGTGCCAATTCTTTACCCACAATACTAACTACCAGTGTCAGTTCTCGAAATCCCACTTTGGCTGTCTGTGCCAATTCTTAAGTGTCACGGAAAGAAAGGGGGAGAAGTTTGTCGGAAATGCATCGATGAAATATTAGGGGGGAGAAAGAAAAGTTGAGAGGAAACGCCTTCAACTTGGTGCAAGTTAAAATGAAGGGAGAAAACCTCTATTTATAACATGAGATTTTTCTCATGTTCCTCATTTCTCCAATGTGGGACTTGGGAGCTTAATTTTTTATTTTTTCAAAACTCTTCAATGTGGGACTTTGAGAGTTGTTTTTTTCAAACTCTTCTATGTGGGACTTTGGTGTTTTTTATATTTCACACCCAAAAGTTCTCACTCATGGTTTTCAACAAACCATGTTCCAACAGAAACTCATAGTGAATAAGAGAAGAAAGTGTATATTTTGTATATTGATTTGAAAGGAATGTACAAGAGAGTATTTATACAGAGCTTTCTTGAAGCTCAAATAAACGTGAATAATCATTAAAACTACCTAACAACCTAACTAACTTAACTAACAAACACATTTAACACATGTGTAAAAATAATGCTCTACTACAAAACCATATTTCTAGAAGAATCGTGATGTCGACCCAAGCCAAGGGAATTTGATGCTCCAAGCACTAAACTGATGTTGCGCCAAGCACCAAGCCAGTCTCACCAATGATGAACCAAGGCCGCACAATTGATGTGCCAAATAATTATGATGCGCCAATGTGTCACACCATTTGGTGTGCTAGGATTGCTTCTGATGCGCCAAGTCTGGTGCGCTGATGGATACGGTTAAGATGCGCCTGATGCACCACAACAAATGTATTTTATCTCGGTCATGACCCAATTAGTGACACAATCATGATGTCCGGCCACACAGGTCACACCTTATTCTCCGCCCAAACCAAAACATTGTATGGCTCGGTCATGACCCAAGGTAGTTGATCGAGGCCGTACCCGATACAAATAATATAACAATTAAAACTGCAGTACTAGGAAGTGGCTCCTAGGTCGTTTCCCAAGGATTATCTTTCAAGCAAAGCTTCAAACACCTTATACTCACACACAAGGGGGGTTTTGTTGTTGGATAGTATGAACATAAATCAAATTCAGAAACAGTAGTTAAACAATGTAATAAAACGGCTAAATCCCTTTGGTTTGTTTGTTCACAACTCAATCCTCGGTTCCAAAAGATTATTTTCAGATTCCAACCATTAACTTCCGAATTTGTTGAGAATCAATTAACTAAGCGATAATCAATTCAAAGTTCCAGAACCTA
>NW_017724616.1:0-38435 GCF_001865875.1 Lupinus angustifolius | reverse complement strand
CAATGGAAGAGCAAACCGAAAATGAGAAATGTGTTTTTGTTTTGTGAGGCAAAGTGAAAAGTGTGTGTGTTTGGAGTGGGGAATCCGAATTTAACCCCTCCAACACACATAAATCGAATTGGGCCTAAACAATGGGCCCAAAGCCAAATTACAATAAAAACAACTCCTAAATTAAAAATACAATCTTCACTTCAACACATATCCTCGACTTCCATAATGCCCAAAATGCCATTGGTGTCAAATGTAATATGAAAATGGTAATAGATTTAATCAGGCCAAATAATCCCAAATTAACTCATTTTAGGAATATTAGTCCAATAAAGTCTAAAACACTAAACCATGTGAAACAAAGTCAATTAGGCACCAAGAATTATCAATCATACTAAATTAAGGTTATGAATAGTGTGTAATATATTGCTCATCAGTAGTGTCATGGTCACGATATCCAGTTACCTCGATCACAACCTACTCCTTGGCTCGACCATGATGAACATTTGAGTTGGCCATGGCCTAATCTTTGGCTCGGTCAGATATAACATTTGGCACGGTCATGGCACATTTCATGGCACAGTGAGCCTGAGAATTTTGGCTATATGGCTTGGTCTTGTGAGCATCTTTGGAACTTGGATAATAGGAAAAATGGCTTGATCAACATCATGCTATACTTCTTTAACTTTTCAATTTAAACACTATTTATTTTTTCCAATGTAAACTGTTTGATTAAGAGTAAATTACACGAAATTTTAATGAAACTACACATTATCCATTCTTTTTTATACTTACACATACCTCCCTTTGATATAGCACCGTTAACTAAAAGTTCAAATAAATGAGTAAAATACTAAATTACCTTTTGCTTCAAATAACACAACTTATCAACTTTCTTTATTATATTCCCATTTTTTCTAGTGTTTTTAGCTTTGTCTTTGTTTTACAGTGCGTTTTTTCATTTTTGCTTTTTTGGAACCTTCGTGAACAAAGTGTAACGAATGTGGAGCCCATTAGAACTTTCCAAAACTTGTGTGTTACTTTGATGAAACCAAATCATTGACAATGAGTTGCAAATGTGAGGATAGAATGTTGCAAAGTATTTATGAGTGACTCATATTTGGGTGATAGGTTTATCAAATAAAGAAAAAAAGCTACTAAGTAACCCTAAGAAATTGGTTTAAGCAAGGGTAAACTAGAGGTTACTTGTGTTTTATTTGGATTGTTGTTATGATTTGATCAATGTACTGGTACATTTGAAGAAATATGTACTTTGTCATTGTTTAACCTGCACTGCATTAGTATTGTCTAATTGCAATAATGTAAAAGAACGACAATTATTGTAACCATGGTGCACAAAACAAAGGGTGAGCATTGGAGTTGGATAATAAGTATTTGTAGTATATTTATTAATTTTTTTGGTTTGAATTCATTAAATAATCTTGTTTGACTCCGGTAATAGATAGAGTTGGATAATAATTATTTGAACTATAATCTAGTTTGCGGTCAAATATTTGTTAATGTGTGTTCATGTTAACTCTCACCAGCCATTTTTACCCCTATTCTATCAATAACTAGCTTTAGTATGTCAATAATCATTTTTACCATTTTTCCTATGAAGGCAAACTCTCACCTTTACTTACTACAAGGAAATGATGCAAAAAGATGTGAGCATTTTATGAAACAAGTTGTAAGCAATGTATTGAAACATGTCATATTTTATATGAAGTAAAAAAAATATTTTTATCATAATATTTCATTAAATGATATGTGATATGCATATGACACTGTTATTTGAAGGTCAACTAACATCATGAGTAATTAGTGTAATGTGAACATATATATCAGATGTAGTCTATATATGTGCAAAAAAAAAAAAAAAGGGGGGGTAGTTTGTATAATAATTCCATTAAAACTTAAAGTATGTTTGAGTAATTTACTCTTTGATTAATTATAGTTGTCGATGAAATCATTGCCACAATTATTAATATATACTTCACTGGTAAAAAATAAATAATTAATGAGATTACATGTTTCTTGATTTTGTATAGAAAAGTCCTGCTAAAATAGTACATGTTCTTACACACTTGTTTACAAACAATTATCTCAAGTATTTTTTGTTTGTTTTTACTTCTAAGATAAAAATGTATCCTAACATATTACTTTCACTTTTATTTTTGTAATAGTTTCTTTTCAAAGGATTCCTACTCCTATTTATATTAGATTTATTATGTATATATTGTGTAAGTATTTTTACACTGTCAACAAATCATTCACCATTGATTTATTAACTACGATTGATTCTTAAACAAAAATAATATAAATCAATAATGAATAGTTTACCAACAATATAAATTTTTTTACACTATCAGTGCACAAATTCTAAACTCATTTATATTTTGTTTTTTCAGACATTGCAATTGAAAAAAACAAACAAACATTCATAATTTAAATTCTTAACACTTCAAATATATTTTTAAAGAATTATGAATTAACTCAATTAAGTAACATCCTTTGACCCCGCCAAATTCGTTGATCCCTACCATTCCCCGAAATAAAAGACACCAAGAAGGGAAATACATTCACCGTTATTCACTCTCACGCACTACAACTTTCGGATCCTCACACATTTTCTTTCACTCTAACTAACCAAACCAGAAATAACATTTTCTTTCTTTCCAAACTTCAATCTTAATTTCTAAGAATGCTACTACTATTCATTGTTCTTACACTAACACATTGAAAAAAACAAACTGCTTTTAATATTATGCCTTAACCTGGGATTCATAAAATTGAATTAACAACATAGTAAAGGTATTAAGAAGTAGAAGAATATATAGTAATCAATATTGTTGGTGTGGTTATGGAGAGTTATTTAAATGAGAATTTTGGAGGGGTGAAGTGTAAGAACACTTCTGAAGAGTCTCTTGACAAATGGAGGAAACTATGTGGAGTTGTAAAGAACCCCACACGACGCTTTCGTTTCACTGCCAATCTCTCTAAACGTGGTGAAGCAGCTGCTATGCGTCGTACCAATCAGGTTTATTTTATGTTTTTTATTTGCATTAGGTATTAGCCTACTACGGTGACCCATTGTTTTAAATTACAGCGGACCAATGCTGCATTATTGCGGTTGTGGTAAGTGTCATAACCAGATCAGATTGCACCAAATCATAATGATATGATAGAACATTACGATGTTGTTTGATTTATATCTATATAGCTGATTCAATTAAGTGAGACTAAGACTTGGTTGTTGTTTTGTTATAACAATTTCCTTAATGCAGGAGAAGCTGAGGGTTGCTGTTTTGGTTTCCAAAGCTGCATTTCAATTCATCCAAGGCATGTTTCTATGGCACTTTTTAGAAGAAGAAAAAACATGAAGCACATTTAAAAATCAGTACTAAAATGTGCATGTTTCAGAATAAATATGGTTATCTGTGATTATATCTGCAGGTGTGCAACCAAGTGATTACACTGTACCTGAGGAAGTTAAAGCTGCAGGTTTTCAAATCTGTGCTGATGAATTAGGATCAATCGTTGAAGGACACGACGTAAAGAAGCTGAAATTTCATGGTGGAGTTAGTGGTATTGCAGAAAAGCTTTCAACATCTACCACTACTGGGCTTAGCAATGATATGGATTTGCGATATCGGAGACAAGAGCTTTATGGGATCAACAAATTTACTGAAAGTGAAGTAAGAAGTTTTTGGATTTTTGTTTATGAAGCCCTTCAAGATATGACTCTCATGATCCTTGCAGTGTGTGCTTTAGTGTCTCTTTTAGTTGGCATAGCAACTGAAGGATGGCCTAAGGGTGCTCATGATGGACTTGGAATTGTTGCAAGTATCTTACTTGTTGTCTTTGTGACTGCAACAAGCGATTATCGACAATCGTTACAATTCAAGGATTTAGACAAAGAGAAGAAAAAGATTTCGATTCAGGTTACAAGAAATGGTTATAGGCAGAAAATGTCAATATATAATTTACTACCTGGAGATCTTGTGCATCTTGCCATTGGAGACCAAGTCCCTGCAGATGGACTATTTGTTTCTGGATTTTCTGTGTTGATTGATGAGTCGAGTTTAACCGGAGAGAGTGAGCCCATAATGGTGACTTCTCAAAATCCATATCTTCTTTCTGGAACCAAGGTCCAAGATGGATCATGCACCATGTTGGTTACCACTGTTGGGATGAGGACTCAATGGGGTAAATTGATGGCAACTCTAAGTGAAGGTGGGGATGATGAAACCCCATTGCAGGTGAAACTTAATGGAGTTGCAACCATTATTGGGAAGATAGGCCTATTTTTCGCGGTGGTTACTTTTGTAGTTTTGGTGAAAGGACTCATCGGCCGCAAAATCCGAGAAGGAAGGTTCTGGTGGTGGTCTGCGGATGATGCCATTGAGATGTTGGAATTCTTTGCTATTGCAGTTACCATAGTTGTTGTAGCTGTTCCAGAGGGGTTACCCTTAGCTGTGACATTGAGCCTTGCTTTTGCAATGAAGAAAATGATGAATGACAAAGCCCTTGTTAGACATTTGGCAGCTTGTGAAACTATGGGATCAGCCACAACTATATGTAGTGACAAGACTGGGACACTAACAACGAACCGAATGACGGTTGTTAAAACATGCATATGTATGCATATCAAGGATGTGAATGATAAGGATTCTAGTTTGAGTGTTGATCTCCCAGATTCTGCTTTGAAACTGTTGTTACAATCAATATTTAATAACACTGGAGGAGAGGTTGTAGTTAACAAAAAGGGTAGGCGCGAGATTTTGGGGACACCAACAGAGTCAGCAATATTGCAATTCGGCTTATCTCTAGGTGGAGATTTTAAGGCAGAGAGAGAAGCATGTAAACTTGTCAAAGTTGAGCCATTCAACTCCGAGAAGAAAAGAATGGGAGTGGTTTTGGAGCTCCCTGAAGGAGGAGGTCTAAGAGCACATTGTAAAGGTGCTTCTGAAATTATTCTAGCTGCATGTGACAAGGTGGTCAATTCAAATGGTGAGGTTGTTCCTCTTGATGAAGAATCAAACAATCATCTAAAGAGTATAATCAACGAGTTCGCTTGTGAGGCACTAAGAACTCTTTGTCTTGCCTATATAGAATTGGAAAATGGGTTCTCTTCGGAAGACCCTATTCCTAGTTCTGGTTATACTTGTATAGGAGTTGTCGGTATCAAAGATCCGGTTCGTCCTGGTGTTAAAGAATCTGTTGCAGTGTGTCGTTCGGCTGGAATTATGGTAAGGATGGTTACAGGTGACAATATTAATACTGCAAAGGCTATAGCCAGGGAATGTGGAATTTTAACAGATGATGGCATAGCCATTGAAGGTCCAGATTTTAGAGAGAAGACTCAGGAAGAAATGTTTGAACTCATTCCCAAAATTCAGGTGCCTCTCATACTCTATAGTAATTATTGGCAACTCACTACATGTCATAGACACTATGTTTCATAGTATTAACTATTAAACATCTCTAAGGTTATGAGACACATGGCAAAAATGCACCAATATCGAAGTAATACTTTTATTTTTATACATGTTAACTACTGAATGAATGAAATGCATAAGATATGATTTAAATAGTTAAAGTTAAACAATGGTTAGTTCTTATAGTAACATGGTGTTTAACTTTCTTTTAGGTTATGGCTCGATCGTCACCTTTAGACAAGCATACATTGGTTAAACAATTGCGTACCACGTTTGGAGAAGTTGTTGCTGTAACCGGTGATGGAACAAATGATGCTCCGGCCCTTCATGAAGCTGACATTGGACTTGCAATGGGAATTGCTGGAACTGAGGTGAGTACAATGCAATGCTTTCTACTACACTATTGAATAAGGCCATGAATGCATGATGAAATATTTGAAACCAAAACACATAGAAAAGGAAATGGTTACACTTCACAACACTACATTTCAATTTGGTCATTTAAGCCTTAATCTTATATTCAGAGGAAAATTTCAGAACCAGATTAATTTCACAACTTGTTACAGGTTGCTAAAGAAAGTGCAGATGTCATAATTCTGGATGATAATTTCTCCACAATAGTGACAGTGTGCAAATGGGGACGTTCAGTTTACATAAACATTCAGAAATTTGTACAGTTTCAGCTAACTGTTAATGTCGTTGCATTACTAGTGAATTTCTCATCAGCCTGCATGACAGGTTAGAAAACTAGCCTAATTAATCAATCTATTTTGGCTATATTAATTTACCTTCCTGCTCCTGTTCTTCGAATTTCATTCTACCAAAGAGTGTTAGGATTCATGAAAATGTGACTATAGAAATTAGAAACTACTTATGTATATTTTATATTTTATCTTATGGTTGTACATTTATATGGTCTTCAGGAAGTGCACCCCTCACAGCTGTTCAACTTTTATGGGTGAACATGATAATGGACACTCTAGGAGCACTTGCACTTGCAACAGAACCTCCGAACGACGATTTAATGAAGCGCACACCGGTAGGGAGAAAGGGGAATTTCATCAGCAATGTAATGTGGAGGAATATCTTAGGACAGTCATTGTACCAGTTTATAGTGATATGGTTTCTTCAGTCAGTGGGAAGATGGGTCTTTTTTCTCAGAGGGGAAAAGGCTGATATAACCTTGAACACACTAATTTTCAACTCATTTGTCCTTTGTCAGGTAATTCTTCATAAAAACTCCTCTTCAAACTGATGTGCCCAACAATGTTCAACTTTGGAAACAAGAATGTTTAACTAAGGTTATGAATCATGATATTGAGGAGTTAAAGTAGGGACAATACTCAATTCTTTAGTTGGTTGTGGTAATATTTTTTAATAGAAGATTAACATATTAACCATTCATTAAGGAAAACATAGCGCATGGAACATGTTTTTTTAGAAAACAACACCATAAATACTTAATAATTGTACTTAAGTTTTGTCCAAAAACAAGAGAACTTTAAACTAGGATTTTAGTCAAGGGTGAAAACCATAGCTACATGATTAGTGGTACTAGAATTTTAGTCAAGGGTGAAAAGCATAGCTACATGATTAGTGGTACCGGTTCAATGCGTGTTACCAAGTTTTATGAGGTTCATTACTTTTTATATTATTATTATAAAAACTTCTTTTATATGAAACCTGGTAAGTCGTATATGATGTACAGAACCAGGTCGCAGTATGTAGACTAAACGAGGGAATCATATAACTACGGTGGAGTCAAATAAGGATATTCTGACTCAAATAACTAACTAATAATTATTTTGCTTAGGTGGAGTCAAGCTATTCTATCTAAAACCACACACTAAGGATATTCTGACCACGAAAATATGACCAATTTGCTCAAGCAAAGGCTGAAAAACTAAATTCTAAGTATATATAATGCTTCCAACTTTACTAGTACAGTGAATTTACCTTACCAGGTATGGATTGATTTGATCATGCAGGTTTTCAATGAGATAAACTCTCGCGAGATGGAAGAAGTAGATGTTTTCAAGGGTATAATGGACAATCATGTGTTTGTTGCAGTTATCGGTTGCACTGTTGTGTTTCAAATCATAATAGTTGAGTACTTGGGAACATTTGCAAACACAACACCTCTCTCTTTGGTACAATGGCTCTTTTGCTTATTGGTTGGGTTCATGGGTATGCCAATTGCAGCTCGCTTAAAACAAATCCCTGTTTGAATGATTGGAAACCATTTTTATGAACACAAGTTATAACATTTGCTATTGTCATGTGAATGGAGATCTAAGGTCCCAAAAAAATGTCCCTATCCAATAAATTTTTGATACATAATAAAAAATTAACATATTACTTTAACTTTGTTTGCTACTATTCAAATTCTTTATAGATATCAAAATTTTATCAGATGAGACAGAGTTGAAGACAATATTTAGAAACAGCTGATCTATATTATTCTTAGTTCACATCAAGAAGTTAAGGAGTAGAATTGTGGAGCTTCTCTTATAAGTTAGTCTATTACAAGTGACTAATCAAGTCACTATTTTTCCATTTTATTCATTACATTGTTTATTTTCCAAGGCCATCAGAAAGGTAGATACAAAAATGAGTGTGTAGAACTATGGAATTTTTTAAATGTGGATAATGTTAACTCTTCTATCATTATATTAAAAATGAATGTGTACAAGCTTCCAAAGAGTGTAGCATATTTCATTATGTAACTAGTGATAAAATTGTTATTTCCTAAGATTTTAAATAACATTTTCATTAGCTGAAAAACTTGTTGTTAAGTTGTTAGTGTAATTCCATAGCTTGTGGTGTAGGAAAGTATTGGGTCTTTGAATGTAATGAGTTGGGCTTGTAAAATCTGAACCTACTATAAATAGTAAGAGGTAGTTAGATTGGTGGTTAATTCCCAATCTACATTTTCCACTTTTAGTGTACACTCATCTTACTTTCCTTTCAATCTTTCATCATTCTGTCTTTTCAACAACAACCAATTCCATACATGAGATATAATTCTAACAGTGGTATTTAGAACCAAAACGATCAAAGAAGCTTGTGGTGGTGCCTACGATCGTGCAAGAAACTTCAACAGTGAAGTTCACGGTAGTGATCTAGCAGAGATTTTGAGATAGAGAGTTGTTAAGAGGAAGGAAGAAGATGACAACATCAGGTAGATTTACGATGAACTTACCCATTCTTGATGGCAAGATTTTTGATCACTGGAGCATCTAGATGAAGGTCATTTTCGGGTTTCAAGAGTGTTTGGATGCGGTACAAATTGTAGTTCATCCACTCAATGAGAATCCAACAAAAGCACAAAGGTTGGAGTATAGAGATGCAATGAAGAGAAACTGTGAGACAGTGTTTCTAATACACCAATGCGTGGATGGAGCCAATTTTGAAAAAATCTCATCTGCAAGAAGCTTGGGATATTTTTGACAAATGTTACTCAGGTGGAGTGAAGATTAAAAAGGTTAGGCTGCAAATGGTACACATACAGTATAAATTGTTGCAGATGGAGGAACAAGAGTCCATCTTAGAGTATTTCATCAGAATTTGTGCCCTAACCAACTTGATGAGGAGCTACGGAGAGCAATTGCCTGAACAGGGTATTGTTGAGAAGATTCTTAGAACCCTTTCTGCCAAATTTGATCATGTAGTAGTGGAAATTGAGGAATCAAAAGACTTAGAGTTCCTAACAATTGATGAGCTACAAGGCTCATTGGAAGCACATGAGCAGAGGTTCATGGAAAGGCTATTTGGAAGACAAACTCAACATGCCTTAAGTGTTCAATTCAAGAAGAAAAGCAATTCTGCTCAACTTGATAGACAGAACATGAGCAGTTGAAAATGGCATGGAGAAAAGAGGAGTGAGGCTATCAAGACAAATCAGTATGATCATGGAACTCATAGGTATGAATCATCCAACTTGTGTCATGATACTTAGTCAAGAAACGCAAATGCAAATTCAAAGAGAAGGGGTAATCTCAATGGAAAGAAGAAGAAAGATAAAAGCAAGATCCAATGCTTTAATTGCAACAAGTGGGGCCATTTTGCATCTGAATGTATGTTTAAAAGGAGAAACAAGGAAGCAGAAGCTAAATTAGCAAATGATGAATAATTTGAAGAAGAAGTATTGCTAATAGATGAGGAAGTGGCCTCAATTCCAAGTGAAACTGAACTAGATAAATTGGCAGAGATTAAATCAAACGAAGATGTATTGATGATGATCACAAGTAAGCATGAACAACACTCATATTCAGACAATTGGTATCTGAACACAAGATGTTCCAACCACATGACTAGACACAAAGAATGGTTCATCTCTCTTGATAATTCAGTAAGGACCGAAGTCACATTTGCATATGACAGCTCTATTAATACAGAAAGGATAAGCAAGATCATGATTAATAGAAAGGATGGTGCAGTCTCTAGCATTTCAAATGTTCTATATGTGCCTAGGATGAGAAATAATATCATTAGTCTTGGACATCTGCTTGAAAAGGGCTACAAGATGAGGATAAAGGATAGAGTCTTAAATATCTTCAACAAGAAAGGTAGGCTAATCTTGAAGACTCCTCTCTCAAATAACAAGACCTTCAAGATAGGAATTCACCTCAGTGATCACAAGTGCTTGAAGTCAATAGCTGATGAAACAAGAACTTGGCACCAAAAATTTGTCACCTTAACCTCAAGAGTTTAGAGTTGTTGAACAAAGATGATATGGTGATTGGACTACCTGAAATCGACCATTGCCACTAGTATGTGTGAAGATTGCATTACAAGCAAGCAGACTAGAAACACATTCACATCACAGATCCCAACAGAAACCAGCAAACCTTTGGAAGTAGTTTACACAGATGTGTGTGGTCCCTTAGATGTTCAATCCATTGGAGGAAACAACTACTTTGTGACCTTCAAGGATGATTTCACAAGAAAAATTTGGACATATTTGATTAAGAAGAAGAGTGAAGTGTTTGAAAGGTTTAAAAACTTTAAGGCACTTGCTGAAAATCAGTATGGAAGAAAATTGTTGCTAATAAGAAGTGATGGAGGAGGGAAATATGTCTCAACTAAGTTTCATGATTTTTGCAACAAAGAGGGTATCACACATGAAGTGATAGCGCCATATACACCTCAGCATAATAGCACAACTAAGAGAGTTAACAGATCTCTCCCGAATATGGTGAGAAGCATGTTGAAGACAAAAGGTCAACCCAAGAGATTTTGGGGGGAAATAGTAGTCACTGCAGCCTATGTTGCAAACAGGAGCCCTACAAAGAGACTAAAAGGAACATCACCTGAAGAAGCTTGGTCAGGAATCAAGCCTGATGTGAAACACTTTAGGGTCTTTGGATCAATCTGCTTCCGACATATACCAGAGAAAAAAAAGGAAGAAATTGGATAACAAAGGAGAAAAACTCATCTTCCTAAGGTATCACACAACATGAGCTTACAAAATCTATGATCCAAAGACTAATTCCATCTTGTACAGTAGAGACATCAAGTTTGATAAGACTCAAGCCTTAGATTGGAATTCAGTAGGGGCATCCTCAACTAGAGGAGGTCAAATGGACATAGAAAAATACCATGAGCCACAAGAAGGTATCACAACTAGTGAGAATATCAGTGATGCAAGTGATAGACCTTAGAGGCAAAGACATCTACCAACTAGACTGAGGGATTATGAAGTGTTTTTTGATACCTCAATCACAACAAATGGTGATTTAGTTCACATGGCAATGCTAGCTGAGATGGGGCCAATTAACTTTGAACAAGCTATAAAGGAGACCTGTTGGATTGAAGCTATGAAGGAAGAGATTAGATCAATTGAAAGAAACAATACTTGGGAACTCACAACACTACCTAAATGGAAGAAAGCAATTTCAATCAAGCGGGTTTACAAGGTGAAAGTAAAACCAAATGGAGAGGTGTTTAAGCACAAAGTCATATTGGTTGCAAAAGGATTTTTAGATAGACCTGGCCTAGACTTTGATGAGGTATTTGTTGCAGTTGCAAGAATTGAAATTGTGAGACTTGTTGTGGCAATTGCAAGCTCATTGAACTGGTCTCTAAGTCATTTGGATGTAAAATCAGCTTTTCTGAATGGTCCCCTGAACAAAGAAGTCTTTGTAACTCTGCCTCAAGGATTTGTAGTTCCTAGTCAAGAGCTGAAAGTATACAAGCTACATAAAGCATCATATGGACTTAGGCAGGCACCAAGGGCATGAAATAAGAGAATAGATGGCTTCTTTCTGAAACAAGGACTCGTTAGATGTAAAAATGAGCATGGTATCTACATAAAAGAAGCATCCACTGAAACATCAATTGTAATATGCTTGTATGTGGATGACCTCTTAATCACATGCTGCAACAATGAGGCAATAGAGGACATCAAGACAAAGTTGAAATTGGAGTTTGAAATGTCAGACCTAGGAACCCTTGCATACTTCCTAGGGATTGAATTCACAAGAGTAAGAAGTGGAATTCTGATGCACCAGAAGAAGTACATCTCAAAAGTACTCAAAAGGTTTAGCATGCTTGAATGTAACTCTCCTTCAACACTAGTAGAAGTAGGAAACATAATGTAATTATCAAATATTAAATAATTACACTTTAGTCAAAATATAAAATTCATAGTAACGACAAGGTACTAGAAAATAGAAAATACATAGATTCAATAAAATCAACATTTTTCTTCTCATTCATTAGATTGAACAATTGATTCTAAACCCCCATGAGAAAGTTTTACATCTTCAATATTAATGGCATATTGTTCGTCATCTTCTTCATTATCATATTCTACAATAAAAAATAATTATGTTATTAAAATTGAATGAATAGTTTAAAATGTAAAGGAACTTGAACTAAAAAAAAACTTAACGACAAAACCATGTAACCAACTACGTGCGCACAAGAGAGCTTAAACTGTTTCATCATTTAAAGAACTTCTATACTTGTCCAAAACTCGAGCACCAATGCTAAAACCAGATTCTGATGCAACTGTAGTTATTGGAATGCTTAATACATCACAAGCCATCTTTGACAGAGTAGGACATGCATGACTTCGATCTTTCCAATAAGATAAAACATCAAAACATACATTTTGTGGAATTTGTTGTAGATCTGCTTCTAAATAAATATCAAGTTCACTTTTCCCATGAGAGGTCGTTTTCTTTGTATTTTTATGTTGTTCAAACTACAAAATAAATAGCTAAATTTAGTAAACTATACATGCATATGAAGAATGGAAAATGAAATATTTGTACAAAAATTTATAAAATTAACTTACACGAGCTTGGTGTAAGGGTACTTGAAACTTCTTTCCTTTTCCTCCTCCTAATGAAGATGAAGCTTGCACTTGTGAAAGACTCTCATTGGATTGATGATCCTTGTTGACATACTCATCATGAAGTCTATACAAATTCATTTTGATTTGTTTCACATTCTCCACATAAAATGTATCTACTTCTTCATATAAACATTGCACAAAATCAAGTGTTTTAGATGGATCAAGAATAGCACCAAATGCCAATACCATAGTATTGTCACTCCAATACTTTTCAAATTTGGCTTTCATATTGCGAGTCATTTCTTGAATCACCAAATCTTCATTTGTCAATATAGAGTTCAAAAGACACTCTATAGTCCATATTTCCCCCAAATACAAATTTGATGTGGGGTAAGAAGAACCAAATATCAACTTTGTAATATTGTTAAATGATCTCAAAAAGTCACATATTATTCCAGCTCTACTCCACTCATCATCTGATGGAC
Organism: Lupinus angustifolius; assembly: GCF_001865875.1. Taxonomy (NCBI): domain Eukaryota; kingdom Viridiplantae; phylum Streptophyta; class Magnoliopsida; order Fabales; family Fabaceae; genus Lupinus; species Lupinus angustifolius. Next base: position 25,218 of record NW_017724616.1, on the reverse strand, counting down.
ACCAAATATAATTTGTATCATGCAAACTAAAACTAGTAAAGGCAAATCAATAATTGATTGCACTCTCAATTATTATAAAAGTAGAGTTCCATCTAGTGACACAATCAGATCTCAACCCAATTAATGTACCTATCCCACCAACCAATGCAACATAAGCAAAAAATTGTCTTGTTCTACTTTCACTAACCTTAATATATTTCACATTTTGTCTAATTTTTTGCAATGCATCGCTAGCAACCTTCAAACCATCTTGAACAATGAGGTTCAAGATATGAGCACAACATCTTACATGAAAGAATTCCCCATTAAGCAACAAATTTTTTGAAAATCCTAAATGTTCTTTCACATAGTTTTGCATATTGTCATTTGAGGTAGCGTTATCCAAAGTGAGGGAAACAACTTTTTTTCAATTCCCTAATCTCTTAAAAATTTCATCACTTTCAATGCTAATTCTTTCCTGGTGTGTGGAGGTTTCATGTGAGTAAATACAATAATCTTACTATTTAATTTCCATTCAGTGTCAACATAATGAGCAGTCAAAGAAATGAAGCTACGATTCGTGCATGCAATCCAACAATCAGAAGTCAAACATACTCTACCAGGAACTTCAAGTAATTGTGATTTTAACTTTATTATCTCAATATCATAAAACTTCATCACACCACTTTTAGCAGTATTTCTAGTAATAAATCTACATTCATCATTCAAAAAAAATTGACATTTTCTAAACACCCTCCACTCAACAATATTAAATGGGAGACCATGTGAAATAATCAATTCAGATATCATCTCACGATTAACCTTAGGATCAAATTTTCTCTTTCTCAAACCCCCTCCATCACCATCGAGTAGCATAACATCTGTATCATTATTTTTAGCAGTCTTATTGCAATTGTCAACACGACGGATTAAATGTGAAGTTTCATTCTTAGTTGAACAACTCAATAATTTTTACACCCTAGACACCTAGCCTTTTCTTTTCCATCTACAACATCAGCTTTTTTAAAGTATCTCCATGCATATAAGGTTAAGGCCTTACCACTTTTTGGTTCTGGTTGAGAGGTTATAGGTTGATAAGCATTTGTACTATCTTTCTCTTGTACATTTTCACTTGTATTTTGTGTAACTTCGAAAGAGGTTTTTAATATCTCACAATCGCCAATATTGGAATCCATAATATGCAAACCTTTAAAGATAAAGAAACAAACAAATAACAATGGAAGTCAATTTCTAATACAAAATGAAAAAAATAAAATATGTAACTACAATAGTAAAGTATATATGTAATAAATTTAAATCTTTTAACATGGAAATTGGACACTGTTCCATTTTGTAGTATGATACAAAGTGCATATGCATATGTAACAAATTTAAATATACTAAAATAACAACTAAATTCATTCAGGATTTCAGGGCAACCAATAAGGAAAAATAAAATAAATATTAATAAAATAGAAAAGAAAATAATTAATACGGAAATGAAAAAGGCAATAAGCATTAACACTATAAGAGCAACAAATCAAAGAATGATGGAAAGAGAATCAATAAAGAAACATGAATCATGGAAAAGTTAAAAAAAGATCTCCCTACACTAAATTACAACTATAAACCTCATTGAAATCTCATCGAATCACATCTAAACCCGGTTAAAATATTTTGGACAACAAATCATGGAAAGAGGAAATGGAATAATATCAATAAATAAGGGAACATTTTATATAGCAATGTTTCAATACTTTTTAATTGTGTGTTGGTTAGTTATGCTCACAGTTCTATTTTTTATTGTTCTTTTGGGGAAATTTTATTGCTAGAAGTAAAAAATGAGTTGGGGTTTGGGGTATGAAAGCTGTAAAAGTGAGAATGAAACATTGCATAATACTACACATGGAACAATATCCAAAAGCTGTAAAAATGCACACAATATAGTGCTTGAAACATTCCTCTATAAATATGAATGTTTGTATACGCAAAAACATGAAGGTTATGTTGTAGCGTCACACAATGATGATTGTGAGCACGTGGGCAATGAGGAAGGATGACCGAGATGTTTTTGGGTGGCTGAGATGTTGAATGGTAGAGTTGGGTGGCTGAGATGTTCAGATGTTGAGTGGTTGAGAGCCTTAGAGGTTGAGTTGAGGATAATTAGTGTAAGTAACATTCATAAATTTAGAATTAGAATAGGAAGAGGAATTGGAAATAGGAAAGCCAAAAGAGATGAGAAAAAAATATGTGTGACCAATCATAATAGCCTAATAGGGTTCCCCTTATCCAAAACTCCATAAGACCAAAGTTGGATGTTGGCCCGGACCCGAATTTATTGTGGCCAGGTCGGGCCGGGCTAAAAAGCCTGGTTTAAGCAAAATGCTAAAAATTTAGTACCCAAGCCCTATATTTTTTCGGGCTTTGGCAGGCTGGCCCGCTATACCCGGCCCATTTTGACAGGTCTAAATATATGGCTATACAGATGATGGTTGGTGTGGAGATAAAGATGATAGAAAAAGTACTACTAGATACTTATTCAAATACGAAAATGCATCAATCAATTGGAGCTCAAAGAAAGAAGAAGTAGTGGCACTTTCATCCTATGAAGCAGAGTACATTGTTGTCTGCCTAGGTGCTTGTCAAGGCATGTGGCTACAATCCCTGCTCAATGAGAGAGGAGTGAATGTTGATGAAACAATGCTAATATTCGTGGTCAATAAATCAACAATCAATCTGTCCAAGAATCCAGTAGCTCATGGGCATAGCAAACACATAGACACCAAGTACCATTTCTTGAGGAATCAAGTGGAAAAGGAAAACTTGGAGTTAGAATTCTACACTTCCTTGGAGTAGTAAGCAAATATCTTCACGAATCCACTAAGAAGAGAAATTTTTGAAAAACAAAGAAGACAACTTGGTGTTATGAGCTTATCAAGCTTGAATTAGGCAGGAGTGTTAAGTTGCTAGTGTAATTTAATAGCTTGTAATGTAGGAAAGTATTTGGCCTTTGAATGTAATAAGTTGGGCTTGTAAAATCTGAACCTACTATAAATAGTAAGACGTAATTAGATTGGTGGTTAATTCTCAATCTACGTTTTTCACTTTTAGTGTACACTCATCTTACTTTCATTTCCTTCTTTTATCATTCTTTATTTTCAACAACAACCAATTCCATACATGAGATATAATTCTAACACTTGTGAGGATCAATTACTAGCCTTCTTGCAGATATTTAGTTTATATGAACACTTTTTCACCTAGATTTGAGTATATAACTTTTCTTCATAAGAGTTGTTTGTAGGTACTCAAGTTATCTTAGATGTACAATATAATTTGACAACTTTTCTCTTACAAATTATAAATTATATTATACATCTAAGATTGGAAGTATTCTCCATGGTGGAGTGAGTGATAGAAGGAGAGGCGAGTTTAAGAGATACAATAGCAACATTGAAAACACCAATATTGAAAACACCAATATTAAAGCCGCAATCATACCAAAGGGGAATTTGAGAATTTAAAAAAAAGTAAAACAACTCAACAAAAAGGAATAACTTCAGTTTTCAATATCTCTAGAAAACATCAAAATACCACATAAATAGTACTTGAATTACAATACCATGGGCCAACTACTACTAGGTCCAATGGATTAAAACAGTAAATATTAAAACTTGATAAATGTTGCTAATCTCCCTGGTGCATTCTAACTTGCGAAGTGTTTTGTTAGCCCTCCGATTAAATACACATTAATCCTATCCGTCCATTTTGTTATCGGCTACCGATTCTCTTGTGAAATAATAGCTTTTGTAGAAATCGTGAATATAGTTTAAGACTTCTATGTGAAATATATAAAATGTATAAAAGTCAGGTTGGCCATTATCAACTTCTGGGTACTGATTTCGAATATTGTGGAAGTCGATTTTCTCAATACCTACTTCAGGTCATTGTCACAAAATATATATAAAAGTCGGTTTTCTTAATACCAACTTTTGGTCATTGTCACAAAAAACATACAGAAGTTTTATTTGCCAACAACTTCTGGTCATTGTCACTATCACATCTTCTAGACATGAAATTATCAACATTGAGAAGTTATGAATCCACTCTATGACTTCTAGGCATGAAATCTTCAACATTGAGAAATCTTCTCCCTATTCCACGACTTCTGTGTTTAACAAAACTCATACAAAAGTTGTACACGATCAACACGATTTCCTAATATAGCCAAATGGTTACCAATATCCAAACTTTTTAATCCAACCATATATATTTAGTTCGGAAGTTAGAATGCACTTTATAAAACATAATCCTTACATTTAATAGGAAGATTGGTATTTCTTTTGAGCTTGTCTGAATAGTTGGGCTCACACAGTCCAACATAAATGAATGCCTACAAAAGTGCTATTTATTATTAATAATTGATTCAAAAAATACATATAAATAAGAAAGCATTCTATACTATGAAAATGTGTGAGTTTCTAATCTAATATCTTAACTATGACAAATGTTCCAAGTTGAAGAAAGGAGAAAGATGCGTGCCTTGCACTAATGATGTGGTAATCATGGTGTGGATCCTGCCAATAGCTTGATTTTCAACCCTGTAATGTTTTATTTCCAATCTCATGGAATGAAATCCTCATTCTGTTGTTCCATAAAGTGTAACTCCATGTGTCATTGCTTGTTATTGGTTGAAAAAATGTATTTAACTTAAAAATTTAATAGTTAAATATTTTTCTGACCAATCACAAGTAGTAGCACATGAAGTTATGCACTTTTTGGGACAAAATATGTCCACCCACAGTTACCAGAGGAATGTGATTCTCTTGGTAGAAACACTGGCTAAGTTTATACCTAATGGTGAAATAATTAGCTTAAATCTGCTGAAGTATTCATTTACTTTGATTGTTATCCTGAGGGACTATCATTTCTTCCATATACACAACACTAGGGGGGTGAACTCTCTTCACCTGAACTTCTATCTTGTCTTGTATGGTACCTACTGAGAACAGGTAATGATGCACTTGCAGCTATCCTGAAGGATCTGGTTGAACCAATCACAGTCCTATCCTGCATCTTTCCAACTTCTTTGCAAACATGATCCAAAATGTTAAGAAAGTCTCTTACAATCATAAAAACTCTTAAAGGGTGTGCTTCTTCCTTTGCTGTATCCCCATGAAAGTATACTGTAACTTCTTTCACAAGGAATAAGGCCTTCTTCTCATCAGCTTTGATCCTAATGATTTTCTCTTCAGCGTCTTTTAGAAATAGCTTTGTCGAGTTAAAGAAATTCCCTTGCATATCTGACTTTTGATATTGCAAAACCAATCTCACTTTGTCAAGCCCCATTTCAAGCTTTGAGAGATAACTGCTTAAGACATCTGAATCCATTCCTGCTGCTTTTTTTACATTACCAAGGTCTCTACTCAGTCCACCTACAACCTGCAACCCTTTCTTTCGGAACTCATCCTCATTGAATTCGGATGTTATTCGGTTCTGAGCATTGTCATTTGCAGATTCTTCACCTGAACTTCCTTCAGATCTAATGATCTCTTGGACCACAAAGTGGAGCAATGTGGTCTTTCCATCTGTTCCCTTTATATCTACAAGTTTTAAGAGTGTTTCCAGTTTGAACGATTTAGCATCGCCACGATTGGTGCCAACGTTCATTCTGTTTCCTGTCCTGAGAACAGCTTCAAGGAGTTTGAAGAATAACCGACTGTTCTTTAATTCCTCACTTGCTGCCTGACAAATGTTTAACAATTGGTTGATTAGTTTCTCACAAGACAGAACAAAAATTTAATCTGAAAGCAAGACATCAAAGTTAACAAGGGATTGATATATGCTAGACACACCTCCAAGGTTTGAAAAGACTTCCAGAGGTAGTTAACTTCAGCTTCAAAATTAGCTCTATAAAGCATGGCTTCAACTCTTTTAAAGGCTAAAGGGATATCAAGCACGGTTTTAAGAAATCTTTCCGCGGAACCAAGTCTTGAGAGTTCACCATCATAGTTCTTAAGTTTTATCTCTTCCTCCTTAGTTGGAGCCATCTTTACTAGAGTTTCCAATAGCTCAGAACCCAAACCTTCAGGATTCCCTGTCTCATACAAAATACAATGCATGATGTTTGCAAAGTGGAAACGACAAATGCTGATAAGCAATTCATTCAAGGTAAAAACAAATAACAGATGTATCAGGAAAACAATCTAGGATATCAGTTGATGTGAATATTCATCTTCAGATATTTCACATATTTTATAGATATATTGCTTATTCAGTAGAGTAATATGAACTGGAACCTTGAAAGGAAGATGTGATTGATTTCAAACTTTACTTACAAAAGTAATGTGGCTGCTCTGTTAGAAAAGGAATTAGTAAATATACATACATTTGAGAATTTTGACATCAATATATTAAAAATTGTTTCTTGGAGCGATGGCTAATTAACCCATGTAGAGTATAAGAAACTATAAGAGAGAGTTACAGGTTTGTCCCTTTTTTTTTTGTTTCCCACAGGTATCCTCGCACCGGAGGCAATCATGTCCGAGACGTGAACATCCACAGGTATGTTGGGCTAACTCTCCCTGTGGGTATTTTTTCCATCCACAAGACTCGAACCCGAGACCTTGCTTAAGGGGAATCAAGCATGTACTACTTGAACCAACACCTGTTGGTAGGTTTGTCCCTTTTGATATCAGGCATCAAGGTATCATATATATTATGCAAGTTAGATAGTCAATTTGATGTAATGGAAAGGATTAAGGAACACGGCACCAAGGGAAAATGAATAAGAAAAATGATATGTATATAGTATATACATAAGGAATAAAAGACAAGACATATATGGACTAAAGGACTGGAACAAAAATAGTATGATTTGTTTTTATCATATGACAATCAAGTCTTAGAAAAAGGGTGCACTTCTTTTAGGGGAAGCATGAATATTATATCCCAAAAAGGCAATGGTAGGTAGGTGAAGAGGATTTTTAGGGTGATAGGCTGGTCCAATATGATGAAAATGGAAGTATTAAGTTGAATAACATTACTACCTGAGAAAAAGAAGAAAAAACAGGAAGAGCTTGATGATAACTTGTGATTATGTTCTTAATCTATGCAGTGTGCACCATGTTTTGAAATGATTCATTATGTTCCACTAGTTGCAAAAAGTGCACTGAGTATATATATATATGTATTACATGATTTAGAAATAGCATTTTGTAGGTTACAATTTAAATAATCTTATTTATTGACACATTGGTGACGAAGGCCCAAGGGTCTTGTGTGAATGTTTTTTCTGTGTGCACATGAACCCATGAATCAGCACTTAAGATCAGGTTGTTAGAAGTTAGAAAGTTGAGACAGGCAACAAAACCACATCTACATATTACCATAGGGATCCAATCAATCACTATAAATATCACCCACTTGTAGTTCTAAGCAATTAAAGTCTGATAAATTTCCAAAAATGTTAAAGAATGAACAAAATCAACATACCATCTAAAAGAGCTTCAGAAACCTCATCTCTTGTCACATTTAGTGCCCTCAAAAGTATAGCAATGTTTTGTGATTTCTTGGGGTCTAACACCCTATTCTCTTGCTCAACAGGAGGAATCACTTGCTTTCTAGTAACAGTCTCTTTAGGTGCAGAATTTGTAGAATGGCAACCAAACAAACTCTCCATCATGTCCTCATTTAACCTACAATACCATAAACATTATTTACATTCACATTCATAGTCCTAATTTCAAATAATCAAGATTTAAAACTAAAGTCCACAACTATAACTGAAGTCACAATATACAGTTTTGGTAACCTCTGCAATAGCAACTATCACAATTATAACATCATTATTTAAAACCATATTATAAATTATAGTAACACTTTACTTACTGGAAGGAGCTTGATTTTAACTGGTCCCACACGGTGGCGCGGTCGGAGGTTGCAGGCACTTTATCCCAATGCAAAGCCTTCAACTTGGGTTTTCCTTCATCGGTTTCATCTACTTCCACTGAAGCTGGTTTTGTCACACTCTTAGTACAAGAAGTAGAAGCTGCTCCTTCTTGACTTGGAGACCAACATTGTTGCTTCTTTCTCAAGGCACCAATTGATGAGGATGTGCTTCTTGCCGGAGACCAAGCTTTTCGCTGAGGTATTGCTCGTGGTGGTGGTGGAGGTGGTGGCGGAGGAGGAGGATTAAATGAAGTCATGGAGTCGTCTGAATGAAGATGCCTCAAATCGGGTGCTGGTGGAGGCGATGCGAATTTCGGCCTTCTAGGTTGCGGTGGTGCAGGAAACAGTGACGGCGGTGGCTGAGGAGCATATTTTATAGACGGTATCATGATGTGCCTGATATCCGGCGACGAAGCCGAAAGCCTAGATTTCGGCGAGGTTCTCTTCGAGTAAGGAACCACCGGAACTCCGGCAACCGCCGTCGCTGGACTACCGTTATCCACATAACTATGACGTGAAACCGGCGTGTAATAATAGCTATCCTCCTCATGACTAAGCGAAGGTGAATGAAACCTCGTCTCGCGGCTTTCCTCGTCAGACTCCTCCGACGAAGATGCCGGCGGCGGCGGGTGGTTCTCGAGGGAATGTTTACTCAACGACGGTAACGGCTGCAATTCAGGGCTTGGACGGTACCGATCAGACAGTTTGAGCGAATTATTAAGTTTACCATAAGGTGACCGTTTCCCACCGTTGCCGGTTTGGTCCGGTTCACTTAACGAAACCCGGTTCGGTTCAACCGTCCCAATGTAAAGGAAACTCGATTGAGGTGATGGTTGCGGTCTTGTTGAATTATTAGAAGTCTCAGGGACAAAATGGGAATTTGCACTCACAAGCTCCTTTTGTTTCTGAATTGTTGTTGTTTCCACACTGTGCTTTGTTCTGTGCTTGAATAAGAAGAACGCAAGTGCAGATAACATTCCAAGTGTTACGATTCCGACGGAGATACAAATTGCAATCTTCTTCGTCGGCTTCGTTGTCTGCGTCGCCGTTGGGTTCGTCGCTATTGCGGCGGCGGGGGTTGACGGCAGAACCTGATCAGATGACGGCGGCGGCGGTTGTGTGGGGTACTCGTTGAAAAAAGGAATGTCGGGAGAGGAAGGAGTATCTTCTGGCGGTGGCGGTGGTGGTGGTTGTGTTGAAGCCACCGGGAACAGTGGTTGGTGTAAGAATCTTCTTGGTGTGTGAGATTCATTGATTTGAATTGTGATAAGTGTTGCAGTGTTGAGTGGTGTGAGTAGAGAGAATGAGAAGATTAAAAAGAAAATGAAATGATGAGGTTTAATCATAGTGAATATTTTTATGGGTTTCTTCGTTTGTTTTCTTTTCTTTCTTCACCCAATACATCTCTGGTTTCGTTCCAGCAAATTGTTCCTTAGTTTGAAGGTAGACATAGAAAGAAGGAGGAAGGAAAAAAAGGAGGAAGGAAAAAAGAAGGAAAAGAGAGAGGAAACTTATTTGGTTGTAATAATTGGTAAGAAGTAAGATCTACATGACTAATGCTGAAGCACCTTTCTTAATCACAAAAGTACGGTTAAGAATGAAACACAAATATATCAAAAACAACATCAAAAATAAAATTATATTATATTTTTATCCTTTAAATATATTCATATAATAATATTATTTTTAATATAAATATAAAAACAACAATTTACCACATGAAAGATTCTTTCCAAAAAGTAAGGAGATATTATGTATTTAATGGATTACTAAGTGATCTAAATAGTAATGTGTATATTTAATGGTATATGGTTTTATTACATCTATAGAAAGATCAAGAATGATTAATAGTTCAATTTTTTAGAATGACATTTTTTATGAAGAACAATCATATATTTAAAGTGATTAATTCTTTAATCTTACAGGAGATAATGCCATTAGTAATACTAATTTTTTTTCATATCATGCAAAATATAGCAAAAAAAAGCTTATTAAATTATGCTATATAAATATTAAATAGACTGAACTTTATAATTAATATTTTTTATAGTATGGATAACAAGCTTGATTATACTCAAAGGATTACTACTATTAAGGTAAGCATACCCGTAAAAAAACATTAATATGAGAATTAAAAAATAATGAATGTTTTATTTATATTAACGTTGCACTAGAGATTCCATGTGAAAGAAATGTTTAGCAATTTTTTAATATTAAAAGCTGACATGTGATGTTCTTTATAATCTCTATGTTGATATTATATTGTTTTCTTTTATTGGTAACAAGCGCAAAGCATAAATTCTATCTTTGGTGCCGTTAAATCCCATGTCCAATGTCCACTGGCCCCTTTGCACTTTATCTTTTCTTCAGCTAAATAGTTATTTGGCACTTCCAAATCCAAAAGCTCATGTTTCACTTTTCCATAACATAAACAAATAAAGATAATAATAAAAGAAATAAACAAAATAATTTCATTTAAAAAACAAGAGTGTAATAATAGATGATGCAATGATATTCTACAAAAACTCATATGATGTTAATACATATATATTTTTCTCGAAAAAAAAACAAAGATTTGGGAAGAATAAGCTACAACTACAAGTGTATGCGGCCATACAACAAATTTTCTAGTTTTGTGCCCAGGCATTGTAACTGTAAGTTTATGTTTTGTTTGTTTATCATGTTAGTCAAATGGGCGATGTGTTCATTGATGGGGATCCTGATTCACTATTAATGCAAATTTGCTACTTATAGAATGGTGAATTAAAATGCTATCTTCCTACTGTACTAACGCAATTTTTTTTAAATATATAATTAAAAATGACAAATGAACAATAATGTAATTATATAATTTTACTAATTATATTTAAATATTTTGACATTTTGTTACTAGAAAAATCTCAGATTATGTGAACTATGAAAATAGATATATGGGGTTTCTTAGAAGACTTTAGAAACCTTGAAAATTGTCACTTCTCTTTCATCTAACTCTCAAACAAGAGAGAATCTTTCCAAATAGAATTGTGATCAGAGTGCGCAACAAATGTTTAGAAGGTTAAATCATTTGATAAGACTTAATGTGGTGGAGGGAGATGTATCACAAACAATCTGAACCAATTATCTTCTTGGAAGTATTATGCACAATGGCACACATTTTTTGGTGAAAAATTTGGTGACACTCTATAGATTGAATCAATTTATTAACTGAAATCATATTAACATGGAAGTGAAGAATGTATAACACATCCAAATGAGTGAGTATCTTAGACATGATAATTATTCTAGGAATGGAATTAGATACTTTATCACATTTTCTCAATGTTATGAGCTTATGATAAATGTACCCTTGATCATTATAATTCTTCAAATCAATGTCACGAGTGTCAAGTAACGATTACAAATTCACATTACATGAAAATGAAGACAAAATGACAATATTCACAATAGAATTAGGTGCAATGTTGTGATTCAGGTTTGGATTATCATCATAGTTCCAAAATGTTGCTTGGAATTGTGAAATTCCTTAAATGTTGAATAGCTGAATTATTAAGATAAATGGACTATTGATCATTATAATTCTTCAAATCAATGTTAGGAGTGTCAAGTAACCATTACAAATTCACATTACATGAAAATGGAGACAAAATGACAATATTCAAAATAGAATTAGGCACATGTTATGATTCAGGTTTGGATTATCATCGTAGTTCCAAAATGTTGCTTGGAATTGTGAACTTCCTTAGATTTTGGAATAGCTGAATTATTAAAGTTATGAGGATTGTAAAATGTTATCTGATTATGATCATTATCCATAGGAATACATGTGACATTGTTTATTGTTCTAATGTATTATAAGTTTGATAGGTTGGGTCAGGGGATTGGGTAAGGAGTACTCTTGGAAGGGTCTGATGGGTTGGGTTGATAGGTCGGATTGGAAGTCTTCTTTGAATTGTCTGGCTTAAGCTTGGGTCTGCCGGTGGAGGTATCTGAAAAGGTTCTCCGATGATCAAGTCAGTAAGAGATTGAGGAAGGTAAGAGAGAGTTTTAAGCCTTAGAGAGTAATAACATGAGAGAATGAATGAATACTTCCTTATAGAGGTATCCCCCTATTTATAGTGGTAGGATGGATGATATAGTCATTGACGGGTACTACCGACATGGCCGATCATATGGGCTTGTCGAGGGCTGCTTTATTCGTGTCATACGGATTTAACAGTACCGTACTCTGTACATAGTTGACTTGTAGTTTCTAGCAGGTATGTCATTGTAATGTTGGTAGGGGGTTAGGTAGGATTGTAAGTGGCGTAGCAGTATGCCATTGGCAGCGCGTTAGGCGGGATGTCGAAGAAGTGGTTTCAAGGTCGGCCTAAGGCATCTGACCTATGAAAAGGTGCTTGAGTATGGCCAACCCAATCAACTTGAGATGCTTGGTTGACCGGGATGGAACATTTACCATTCTCGTTGATTTGTTTGAATGATATCTAGGAAGATATCCATTCTTGAGGAAACAAGTATCTATAGTGTGGTTTATTCTTCTATAGTCAGTTCAATTTTTTTCACTTCCCTCTACTTGAACCATTGTTGTAACTTCGACCTCTTCCTATGTAAGGATAGGTTCCTCTTTTTCTATATGCCTGACTTCCACTATAGCCACCATTGGTTCTATATGTAGAGTTTTGAGTGTATTGAACATCTTATTGTGAATTTACAGCCAAGGCTTTGAGATTATACTTCAAGTCTGAGATCACAAATTCTTGCATATGACTTTCTTGATGCACAAGCATTGAGAAAATTGTTAGGTGTGAAAATTACCTTAATTTATAAGGATAATTGAATATATTTTTACTCTAAAAGTTAAAGAAATGTCATTCATATATTGCATCTAATTGAGTTATTGCACAAATCCTATCACATGAATTTTTATGTCATTCCAAGACTAAAAGAGCAAAAAGGAGCACAAGCTGGTGAAATGCACTTGAAAAATTACTCTGTCCACCTCAAGGTACCTGCGTCTATCGCATCTGCGTTTAGGGTGGAAGCTGCACCTAGTGCAACTTGGCTAGCTGAAATGTCGAGGCCATGCGAAATTTTGTGCCCAACAAATATACATGCGCCCAACGAAACATGCAAAAATAAAAAATGTTAAAAGAGAATCGAAAATGACTTTTTCAAAGTTCCGAAATAGTTATGAAGTAGTTCTTCGAGTATAAAAACTACGAACCCGATTTCTCTTAGTTTCTCTTTTTATCTTTGTTCCTAGTTATCATAAAAATGATTAGCTAAATTTCTCCCTTATTAGGATTGGATATAATACCCACTTCATGTATAACACTTTCATTTTGATGTATGCTTAATTGTTATGTGTTAATTTTTATGAGTTATCTAGTTTGTTTAATGCTTCCTTAGAGATTGTCAACCTTTGTGGTATAAAATTTGATTCATCAATTCATGATAGAGGATCTAACAACATTATTCGAGAGCGAACTTAGCATATTGTTCATTCAAACCTTTCAAGAAGCAATACACAATCTTCCTTCATGTAGGTTTTAACTGATTGGAAAGTACCACAAGAACAAGGTATGTCACATTTGCAAGGTCCAATTAACCTGGACTTCTCTATTTCTTATCATAAAGCTTTCAACTGGCTGAAGAATTTAGAAACTGAGATTATCTTAGCTTAATCAATAAGGGTACATTTGCGAATTGGATTTTAGAGGGAAATGAAAGATTTCAGAGTCATGAAATACACATTTGAGATAGCTCTGAAACCTTCCCTTTCCACTCATTCTCCTCCAAAACCCAACTAGTAAATGAACGTTAAGGCTATGTTTGGTTCTATAGAAAAGAAGAGGAAAAAATGTAGTGGAAATGTCATTTTCCATCATTTGGTTCCAAAACTAAATAGAAGAGAAAGAAAAAATATGCATGGGCCTGACAAAAGACTTCTCTTCCATAGTTTGTGAAGAAAATGAAGAAAGGATAGAAAAATCATAGAAAATTACAAATTTACCCTTCCACCATGAATGAATTTAAAGAACAATATTCTATGTGAAAATAGATACAATGTAGTGAACTACTTTCTTTATATTCATTTCTATGTGAAACTAGTTTACTTAATTTTAATTTCATTGCTTATGAACTCACAAATAAATAGTAATTATGTATGCTCCATAAAATGGAGTGAAAGAAAAAAAACATTTACTTAAAAGTACAAATAAAATGACAAATAATAAATAAATTAGAAATATAAAATACAAATGTGTGAAAGTGAGATGATTAAAAATATAAAAATGATTATTAAATGTGAGTTATGCTTTCTTTAGATGCACTAGTGAGAAAAAAACATAGGATTTTAACGATTTTCATTGAATTTTATAAACAAAATTTGTTATATTAATATTTATAATTTATATGTTAGTTAAAAAATATTAATCAATATTATCACACAAAAAAATAATTATTTATGTAATTTGCAACAACAAAAAATATGATTTTTAAAAAATTAGACATATTACATGATTTTTTATATATAAAAAAATAATGAGGGCATTTATGTAATTTTAGATACATTATGTATAAATATATATTTTCTTTCCTCTCATTTTTATTCCATTTTCAATCACATCAAACAACAATATTCATATTATTTTCTATTATTTTTCTTTCTTTCAACTCTATTTGCTTCTATTTTCTTTCATACTACTTTCTCTCCTTAACCAAACATGGTGCAAAAGTTTTCTTGTAACCTAATAATATGAAAAATGTCTTCTTGTAAAAACATGTTTTTGAGATCTTTCCGAGCATCAACAAAAGATTCTATCCAAAGAATAGATTTCATGTCGTGTCTCTAAGAAAATGTTGAATTTATAAGAATACCATTGTATTACATCTCATCCATATACCAAGGAGAGAATCGTTTGAAGGAGGTTGAGGCAAAAAAATGGTAGTTTTCACCATTTAGGAGAGGTGAAAGAAGAACCAATATTTGGTTTTCATTGGAATGGAAAAAAGAGGGATTTAAATATTTGTGTTATAATCAATATAACTCTGATTCACCAAGATTTAAGAGAAAAGAGAGGAATTGATTCAAAAAGGATAATTTCATAATTAAGGATAAAGACATACCAACCTTTATGCTTTCATACCATCCTAATCTTGTGAAGAGAAGAAAGAAAGCTTGAATTGTTGTTTCTCAATATTGAATCTATTTTTGATAATGCAGTGACTACTATATCACCATTATATATATATATATATATATATACACACAAAGGGACCTTTAATTATGCCAAGCTAGATTGATTTCAACTTACTAAAATCTCTTAATTAGTTATAACCAATTGCATATAGATAAAAAAAATGGAGCCTTCTGTTCAAACTTTATATCATTCTATGTACTCATTGATTTTTATTGGTTAGTGCTAACCGAAAAATAGGTGTATAAAAATTAAAATACAACCTTAGTGTCACAAATAAGTATAGAAAATAATTTTATCATCTCCACAGGTAATTGCTTAAAACTATAGTCTTCCAACTCTTTTAACTATTTCTTAGCTCAATTTATTTGGGTTGTTTGTTGTGTGACACAAACACTTCGACTGTACTTTATATTATGGTAAATGTAGTCGGGGTTAAACTTCACACTCACTCTCAGTTTCCACCTTGATTCTTTTGTTTCATACCAATCAGAACAACCAATCCATAAAACACCTCAAAATAACTAATTGTATATGTCTTAGTCAATTAGTTACTTATGCAAGAAAAACCTATGTGTGAAGAAGATCTTTTCTCCTCACATTGGCACGATTTCGATGAAGACACCAACATCACCAAAAAGAAGAAAAGGAAGAATACTTATGAAGACAAGGAAGACAAAGCTTCAAGATAAATTAGTCTAAGTCTAAATAGGTACTTTTATCATATACTCTTGAATATACAATAGTAGTAATGCTTAAACTATTTTTAAAAACAAAATTGAAACACTTCAATATACTTAAAACAATTTTAGAAAAATAGTGTGTAACGGGTTACTGCATCTAAGTAACAGATTACGTGTGTGAGAAAAGAGTTATTCAACTTAAAACTAATCAGTGTAATTCATTACTATTTTTGAGTAATATATTACCAGTTTTAATGAAGTTGAGTAATCGATTAACCACTTGCTGTAATCGATTACTCTAAATCGAATTTAAATGCCCAGTGGACAGAATGTTTGGATAATCGATTACCTACTGGTTGTAATCGATTACTGAGTGTTGTTGCATCAGCTTTCAGATTTCAAAATGAAAGGTTTTCATCCCAAACGAAATATCTTCAGTCCAATCTATTCCTACCTTTTCGTAGAGGCACTATAGGTGATTAGAAAGTCTATTTAAAGGCATTGAATCTCACAACACAAAGACACAACTCTCATACAAATTTCAAAAGCTCTTACACACATTCTGAAATTATTTTCTGCACTTTTGGCAGCTAGTTCTTAAACTTTCAAAGTTGATTTTTCTGAGGTAGCTTAAAGTAAAGTGTTTCAAAGTTTAACAACTTATAAAGAGCATTATTACTAAGTATATAAAAGAGTTGATTGGATTGCAAGTTATATTACTTTCAAACTTGTAAAGACAATCTGCCATTGTTGTACATTCTTCATTATTTTTGCAGAATACTTACTTTCACAAGGGTGTGATAAGAAATGGGATTAGAATCACTTGGAAAAGTGTTTTTCCAAGAGTGAATAAGGATTAGGGAGTGTGTAAGGTATATAGAGATCTCGGGGTGAGATACTGTAATTGCAACTCATAATCTTTAGTGAATAAATCTCTTGTACTACAAGAGTACTGGACATAGCCTTCAGTGGACAAGAAGGTGAACTAGTATAAAAATTCTTGTGTATTCTCTTTCCCTTATCTCTTTGATTATTTACTTGCTTAATTTCTACATATATTTTCTAATGCACGTTAACTCTTGATTTTGTAGAAAAACTTGCCATAATTTTAAGTTAACTAATCCCCCCCCATCTTAGTTGCATTCTCATTCTTACAATTGGCACCAGAGCTATTTATGAATAAGATATTCTCAAATCTGATCCTATATCAAAGATGACCTCAATATTATTCCTAGGAGAAGGTTCCAACATCAACTGCCCTCCAAGCTTTGTTGGAGGGTGCTATGACTTTTGAAAAATCAGAATGAGGATCTTCATAGAATCTCAAGACTTAGACATATGGAATGCAATTGAAGAATGACCATATGAACCCTTCACTATAATCAACAACGTAAGAGAAGTAAAGCCCAAATCTTCATGGAATGATGAAGATAAAAAGAAGTTGCAGTATGATCTCAAAGCAAAGAACATCCTCACATCAGCACTTGGCATAGACAAGTTCTTTAGAGTATCAAACTATAAATCTGCCAAAGAAATATGGGATTCTCTAGAGACATCACATGAAGGAACAGAGGAGGTAAAAAGATCAAGACTCAGCACTCTTTTCCAAGAATACGAAATGTTTTGAATGAAACCTGGGGAGAAAATTATGGATCTTCAAAAGAGGTTTACTCATCTTAAAAATCACCTTATTGCACTTGGTAAGGTACTATCAAATAGTAAGTTGAACTTGAAGATTCTAAGATCACTTACCAAAATATGACAACCCAAGGTAACAACCATTTCTGAAAAGAAAAGTTTATTGAAAATGTCTTTGGCTGCTTTGTTTGGAAAATTATAGGAACATGAATTAGAACTCAACCAACTTGACCAACATGAAGAGCAAGAAAATAAAAAGAAGAACATCTCTCTCAAGGCAAAAGTAGACAAATGTGAATCATCAGAAGATGAATCTAAGAATGAAGAAATGGAAGACATGAGTCTTCTTGTAAAGAAGTTCAGCAAGTTCCTTAAAAGGAACAAGAGTGGTAAAACTGGACAAATGAGAAAATTCATGAAGAACAATGACGCCTCCATTTCAAACCAAAATTTCACATGCTTCGAATGTGACAAACCTGGCCATATGAAGATGGACTGTCCAAACTTGAAAAAAGAACTCCTTCAAAGGGAAGAATGAAATAAGGACTGAACGGAGAGCCTACATTGCTTGGGAAGACAATGATATTAGTTTCGTTTCTGAACAAGAAAATGAAGAATAAGCACATCTTTCCTTGATGGCATCTCCTCATTCTGATGATGAAGAGATAAATAATACTCATTCAACTATATTCTTCTGAATTACAAACTGCATTTATTGACTTGCATGATGAATATGTTAAACTCACAAAAATGTTTCTAAAACAAAAAACTGAGTTAGACGCATTTAGAAATAAACCATCATCATCTTCATGTCAAAACTGCACTATTCTTGAAAATAAAGTGTCAACTTTAAGTCTTGAACTTAATAAGATAAACAAGAGTAGTAAAAGTTTAGAAAATATAATTAATGATCAAAGACACGCAACACACTGAAGATGTCTCGACTATTCAAAAAGTCATGTTTCTAAGAAATAAAGTTTTTTAACTAAGATAAACTTTGAAAAACAAAGTATTCATGCTTTAAAAATCGTAATAATAAACCTAGGATACATAAAAATCAATCAACATGTACATATTGTAAAAACCATCGACATACACCAAATACTTGTAAATTTAGAAAATATGGTCTACCCCTAGGTCATTTTAGATGGGTTGAGAAAGGTACTAACTATAGGACCCAAAGAATATTGAAAGTGAGAAGTGCCAAGGATAGTACTAGCATGTCTTTGCCAATGTTTTGATGAAGACAAGGTTTTAACAAAGCTTGAAGATGGCTCAACAATCAACATGCGTTATGCTCATTTGGTCATATCTAGACTAGGGTTTAAATTGAGTCTATAATCTAACTAGTCTGGGATGTGTGCCGTAGTAAGTGAGTATAGGTTAGGTGAACCTAGGTGCTAATCTCTTAAGCCATCTTAATTGTCATATCATATCTATGAGACATATCATCTAGTTAATTGTATGTTCATGCATCTATCATACATGTTATATGTGCATATTAGGTATAATATAATTGGTAAAACATATATTATGCATAACATATGAGAAGTTTACCATTAGAAACATATGCATAAAAGATTCAGTTAATCAATTAACGTGGTAACTTAATCGATTAACGCAACTGCTTTTCTTTTAAATGTGTATTTTCTGTTTGAACTAAATTCTGTGTCATTTTGTTGCCACGTTAATCGATTAAAGAGAAGCCTTAATTGATTAACTAGTCTGTTATTTGTTATAACTGAAATCTGTTTTAACTGTTTAACTGTTTTGCAACGAATGTAACCGCCTATTCTCTATGCTATAAATACAAGGCATTGTTCAGAAAACCATAGCATTGCATTCTATTGTATAGGGTTGTTTAGAGAGCATTTTGCATACGTGTTTTACTGATTTTTACAAGAGAGATTGCATGCGTGAGAAGAGAGATTATGTTGTTTTAATTGATGTTATATGCTTACTGCTTTTGCATAATTCTGTATCCATTCTTATCTTGCTCACATGCTCATGCATCAGATATTGTTAGAGAGAAATTATCTGTATACTGATATTGATTAACTCATTTGAATCTTGATGGCTTAAATGGTTAGTAAAAGGCTTAGTCTTTGAGTCTTTATCTTGTCATATTTTAAGCATTATTGTGCTTAGTATACCTTGTTGTTTAACGTGTTTTTGTGTAGTCTGGTCTCTTAGTGTGAGATCACCATAGAGATTGAGGTTCTTCACCAATGCTAGGAGTTTTTGATTTGAGGATAAGAATCTTGGTTGGGGCTAGTTCGCGAGAAGGGTTTTTCATAGGCGAAGGGTAGAGTCAAACCAAGATTTGAGGTCCTAGATATCAATAAGGGAGCGTCCTATGTGCTTGTAATTAAATTGGTATTTGTATCCATATTTCAATATTGTGAAAAAAGAAAGTCTTCCTGATCTAGAAGGGGAGGCCTGGATGTAGTTTGCAGTGAACCACAAACGAACTAGGATAAAAATCCTTTGTGCACTGTTCTTTCTCTCTTTATCTTCTTTATGTTTCTTGCCATTATAAATTGAATCTATAATTGAAAAGGTGGATATTTGTTTAATGTCATATTCTTAATAATTGTGCATAAAAATATATGTATTATATATGTTCAATTTTATTTTAATTACTGTGCGAATTGACTGTCTGATCATTCTGTTATGTGCAATAGTTAATCGATTAAACCTTGATGTTAATCAATTAACTGGATTGTTTTCCAGCAGTTGGGTTTTTGTTCGATAAGCGGTGATTGATAACCGTTACACCTATTCACCCCCCCCCCTATAGGTGTTCCTAGGCCACTAATACCTAACAAGTGGTATTAGAGCTAGTATGACGTGCTAGCTCAACCGCGTCCTCGTGATCCGAAGGGAATTAAAATGGGTTCCACAAACCCTTTTGGCGGTGATGGCGCATCCATTAAACGTCCTCCCATATTCAGTGGCGAGGGTTACGCCTACTGGAAAGTCCAGATGAAAATATTCATCGAGGCTATTGATTCGGATATTTGGGAATCTGTAATCAGTGATCCCTTCGTCCCACTTCACTGAGTCGATGGCGAACCGAAAGAAAAGCCAAAAAGCTTATGGACCAATGAGGAGCACAAGAAGCGGATCAAACAGTAGCAGAGCAACGTCAAGATATGCCTATCACGTGGAAAACTAAAAAGGATCATCCACTCGATAAGGTGATAGGTGATATATCTACGGGGGTTGTAACCCGTAGCTCTTTACAA
Organism: Lupinus angustifolius; assembly: GCF_001865875.1. NCBI lineage: Eukaryota > Viridiplantae > Streptophyta > Magnoliopsida > Fabales > Fabaceae > Lupinus > Lupinus angustifolius. Next base: position 4,524 of record NW_017724616.1, on the reverse strand, counting down.
AACTTTTGTAATTTTGTTGCATTTGTGTCTCAATTAGAGCCTAAGACCATCGATGAAGCCATCAAGGATGTACACTAGGGTATAGCTATGCAAGAAGAGCTAAACCAATTCGAGCGAAACAATGTGTGGGACTTGGTCCCCAAACCAAAAGATCATCCCATAATTGGCACCAGATGGGTCTTCCATAATAAGCTAGACAAATTTGGCTTAATAATTAGAAATAAGGCTCGCCTAGTGGCCAAAGGCTACAACTAGGAGGAGGGCATCGATTATGATGAGACCTACGCTCCTATAGCTAGACTTGAGGCCATTAGGATGCTCTTGTCGTTTGCATCAATCATGAACTTTAAACTATTTCAAATGGATGTTAAAAGTGTTTTTTTAAATGGAAAAATTCAAGAGGAGGTGTACATAGACCAACCACTAGGGTTTGAAAACTTAAAATACCCGAACCATGTATATAAACTCAAGAAAGCCCTCTATGGCCTAAAACAGGCTCCTAGAGCCTGGTACGACAAATTGAGTTCGTTCCTACTAGAAAAAGGGTTCGAAAGAGGTTTGGTCGACACCACTCTCTTCATCCGTAGATCTGATAATCATGTTTTACTCGTACAAATATATGTTGATGGTATCATCTTTGGATCTACTAATGACATCCTTTATAAGGAGTTTTCTGAGTTGATGCAGGGGAAGTTTGAGATGTCGATGATGGGGGAGTTGACCTTCTTTCTTGGACTTCAAATCAAACCAATTTGGAAGGTGGCATCTTCATTCATCAAACGAAGTATTGCAAAGAATTACTGAAGAAATTCGCTATAGAGTAGTGTAAGGATGCATCTACACCTATGGCATTTGCATGTTATCTAGACAAAGATGAAAAGGGAAAAGCGATTGAGGTAACCAAATATCGTGGGATAATCGGCTCCTTACTGTATTTAACTGCTAGCCGCCCCGATATTATGTTTAGCGTTTGTATGTGTGCTAGGTTTCAAGCTTTGCCAAAAGAATCGCATTATATTGCTGTAAATCGTATCATGAGATATCTAAAAGGAATTATTCATATGAGATTATGGTATCCTAGGGATAACTCCCTATCCATGGTAGGTTACTCCGATTCCGACTTCGTTGGGTGCAAGTTGGATCGTAAAAGCACTAGTGGGACTTGTCACCTATTAGGCAGCTCCCTAGTTGCATGGCACAACAAAAAGCAAGTGTGTGTTGCTTTGTCCACCGATGAAGCGAAATACATTGACGCTGGCATGTGTTGCGCTCAAACCCTTTGGATGAAGCAGCAACTTAAGGACTTTGGGCTCATATTAGAAAAGATCCCTATTAAATGTGATAACACAAGTGCCATTAACCTTTCCAAGAATCCTGTCTTGCATTCTAGAACTAAGCATATAGAAATAAGACATCATTTCTTGCGTGATCATGTTCAAAAATGTGATTGTATATTAGAATTTGTTGAAACATCTAAACAATTAGCAGATATTTTCACCAAACCCCTCTCACGAGATACTTTCTATGTTCTTCGAAGAGAATTTGGAATCCTTGATGAAAAATATCTTGATTAATTTTTTTATTGCCTTGCATGATCCCTTTGAATGCTTTGTAAATGATGATTGAATGCTTATGATTCCTTGTATAATCCATGATTCCTTGTATAATCCATGATTATGTGCTTAAAAGCTTTAAATATATATTATAGCTTAAAATCAAATTATCCAATTAAGTTTGAAATTCATGCATGCTTTTAAAAAAACATCCAAAACGCTGAAACTGATGCATTTAATCTATTAAGTAAACCAATTAATCGATTACCTGAGCCAAAACTTTTAAAACTGGCATTTTCAACTCGGGTTAATCGATTAAGAGATGTTGTTAATCGATTAACGACATCAGTATATCAGAAACAAAAGCGTTTTTGGACATTTTTCAAAACCTCATTCATCATTTTTTCTCTCAAATCTCATAGAAACAAGTCCATCATCATCCTAAGCTTCATCCTAGCCCTAAACAGAATCTCCACTGCATTTCCACTCCATAAATCGTCTTCCTCGTCTCCTATTTCCAAGCATTTCATTTTCCCCAAATTCAAAAACCTTACCCTAGGTTTCCCTCAACCTTCCTCTAAACCTTCATCACGATTCAATGTTTGATAGGTTTGGATAGAGGACATGGAAAGAGAATCAAGACAACCGCACAACGTCCACTGCGTGCTCCAAAAATTGTGCCTCCTCCACAACCAAGGCAGAACCGTGGGGACCCATACTACTCATTAATTCTACAAGAAACTCGGTTGCAGAAATTTCAGGGAAGAAAACCCACGTATATTCGGTTTGTGAATGTGACTTGGCTTGCAGAACAGAACTTCGATTTTCCGCATGGCTTTCAAGCTCAAGGGGTTGTCCCCTTCTTGGAATGGAAAGGTAATATTTACCCTGCTCTAGTTAGGGAGTATAACGCGAACTTTAGATATAAAGATGAGAAATATTTGTCGATGATAGCTGGAAAGTTGTTTGAAATTAATTAAGAAATATTTATGAATGTGGGTGGTTTAGCTTTTTCTGGGGCTAGTTTAAGTGATTGTGGTTGGGCAAATGACAACTCATTCGACACTGCTGAAATGTATAAGTCGTGTTTGCGTAGACCTCAACTCTATGTCCAAGGCGAATTGACCAAAGCTGGGTCACTGTTCATATAAAATAGACTCCTACATTACTTGATTGCCTACATATTGTTTCAGAGAAACACAAATTATGTACAACCTATCGTGAATGATTTGAGATGCACAACCTACCGTGAATGATTTGAGGTTTATGTTTGCTATGAAGGAGAACATCATGATAAATTGGCCTGATGAGATTCTGAAAGTCATGTATAGCGTCTCCACCTCTCAATCAAGACTACTTCCTTATAGTATATTCATATCCCGAGTTATTGACTATCTGCATATTGATATTTCGGATACTATAGTGATGGACTGCTCAGACAAGGATCACTTGATTGGTGATAGTTTAATTCACAAGATGGGCATCTATAAGTATGGCAACACTTGGCAATATCAAGAGGACTTCAATAATGCAAACTTTGATCCTTCTGGTGAAGATGGTCAAGACATGAACCAATAGCCATTTACTGCAACTCAGGGGGAGCATTCAGGACATGCATCATAGGAACCTGCTTTTGGACAAGCTTATATGGATGCTATGGAACAACGTCTCAATAATAGGATGGACCTTCACTTTCAGTCTCTTAAGGATTCATATCATACGGATTTGGAGCATTTTGAGGAACGTCAGAATACATACATTGACAACCATTACCAATCCTTGTGGAATTATATTTAGACTACTACTGATTCTCAGAATAGAAGAATGGTTGATGAGTTCAACAAGTTGGGTGTCTTCATCAAGGGTGGTTGTAGCTCGTCGATTCTTGACAACCAGAATCCTCCATCTCATCCTTAGATAGAAAACCTTAGAGCCTTAGTTTACTCTTCCTAGCTAATGGACCTTGTTGATCCTTGTTTCCTCTTGAGATCTTATCTTTTGTATTGCATTGTTGTTTTTATTTGGATTGTAACAACTCTATATCTATTGCTGAACTACCATTTTACATTATGTGTTAAAATGATTTCGAATTATCGCATTCATATTTGATTGTTAATTATGTTACATGTAGCACTTTACTTTGTTTGACATGGATCTTGATCATGATTGGTGTATGTGATTATATTGAATGATTGTGCCTATTGCAAACTGCTCAAATATATCAAATGCTTAATCATTTCATGCTTGATTTGCTTCTGCATAACCCTTCATGTCATTCAAACTGTTCTGCTGCTATCTGCTGTCAATTTAATCGATTAACAACTTCACTTAATCGATTAAATCATGTAAAAAAACTATGAATTTGTTCAAGCTTCTTTACAGTGGTTAATTAGTTAAATACCCAAGTTTAATTGATTAATTATAGTCTGTCATAACCATAATAACTCTCCTAACTTTTGACTAGAATTGAATACGTTTATCTTTTTGATAATGTCAAAAGGGGGAGAAAGGTTGCTTGTTGTGTTACATACATTTTGTAGGTTGTATAAAGCCTTTTGCAGGTTGTTTTTATCAAGATTTCGTACATACTTTTGCTTACCTACAAGGAAGCAATACGCTTTAACTTTGTTCTTCAAAAAACAGCCTTTAACAACCATTCTACAAATTCATCATCAAGCTTATACATCAATAATTGAAGAATTTTAATGAAGTGTTTGTCATCATAAAAAAGGGGGAGATTGAAAGTGCAAAGTTTCAAGGATAGCACTAGCATGTCTTTGCCTCTATTTTGATGAAGACAAGGTTCTAACAAAGCATGAAGATGGCTCAACAATCAACATGCCTTATGCTCATTTGGTCATATCTAGACTAGGGTTTAAATTGAGTCTATAATCTAAGTAGTCTAGGATGTGTGCCGTAGTAAGTGAGTATAGGTTAGATGAACCTAGGTGCTAGTCTCTTAAGTCATCTT
>NW_017724615.1:0-20476 GCF_001865875.1 Lupinus angustifolius | reverse complement strand
AACTGCTTTTCTTTTAAATGTGTGTTTTCTATTTGAACTGAATTCTGTGTCATTTTGTTGCCCCGTTAATCGATTAAAGAGAAGCCTTAATCGATTAACTAGTATGTTATTTGTTATAACTGAAATCTGTTTTAACTGTTTTGCAACGAATGTAACCGCCTATTCTCTATGCTATAAATACAAGACATTGTTCATAAAATCATAGCATTGCATTCTATTGTAAAGGGTTGTTTAGAGAGCATTTTGCATAAGTGTTTTACTGATTTTTGCAAGAGAGATTGCATGCGTGAGAAGAGAGATTATGTTGTTTTAATTGACGTTATATGCTTACTGTTTTTGCATAATTCTGTATCCATTCTTATCTTGCTCACATGCTCATGCATTAGATATTGTTAGAGAGAAATTATCTGTATACTGATATTGATTAACTCATTTGAATCTTGATGGCTTAAATGGTTAGTAAAAGGGTTAATCTTTGAGTCTTTATCTTGTCATATTTTAAGCATTATTGTGCTTAGTATACCTTGATGTTTAACGTGTTTTTGTGTATTCTGGATTTGTCTCTTGGTGTGAGGATAAGAATCTTGGCTGGGGCTAGTTCGCGAGAAAGGTTTTCTCATAGGCGAAGGGTAGAGTCAAACCAAGGATTTAGAGGTCCTAGATTTCAAGAAGGGAGTGTCATATGTGCTTGTAATTGAATTGGTATTTGTATCCATATTTCAATATTGTGAAGAAAGAAAATCTCTCTGATCCAGAAGAGGAGACCTGGATGTAGTTTGTAGTGGACCGCAAACGAACCAGGATAAAAATCCTTTGTGCACTGTTCTTTCTTTCTTTATCTTCTTTATGTTTCTTGCCATTATAAATTGAATCTATAATTGAAAAGTTGGATATTTGTTTACTTCCATATACTTAATAATTGTGCGTAAAAATATTTGTACTATATATGTTCAATTTTGTTTTAATCACTATGCAAATTGCATGTCTGATCATTTTGTTATGTGCAATAGTTAATCGATTAAACCTTGTTGTTAATCGATTTACTGGACTGTTTTCCAGCAGTTGGGTTTTGGTTCGATAAGTGGTGATTGATAACCGCTACACCCATTCAACCCCCCCCCCCCTTCTAGGTGTTCCTAGGCCACTGATACCTAACAAATATTGGGTACCTAATAAAACTTAAACTGTTTTGAAGGATAATTTGAGAGCCGCCTGCAACTTATGATACTTGGATAGCGGCTAATCAAAACAAATGACGGGCGATAGAAACAAGTTCTATGTCGTCACTCCAAGGGACAAATGCTATGTCGCATATAGTGATAACAACAAGAGAAAAATACTTGGAGTTGGTAGAATTGGTAAGCTACCCTCAACAACCATAGAAGGTGTATTATATGTTGAAGGACTCAAGCACAATCTTCTAAGCATAAGTCAATTATGCAACAAAGACTTCCATGTGGTATTCTACCCAGAAAAGTGCATCATCGAAAGTCAGAATTCTTAAAACTCTAAACTCATTGGTAAGATGATAAATAATATGTATATGATTGACATAAACTCCTCTTCACCAATAACATGTTTAGTTGATAATGATAATCATGATGTATGGTTTTGGCATAGGAGAAATGTTCATATACATATGGACCATTTGAACAAACTCATTAAGAAAGATTTAGTTGTTGGTTTACCCAAAATGAAGTTTGTTAAAGACAAACTATGTAGTGCTTGTGAAATGGGTAAATAAACAAAAACTTCTTTTAAACCTAAGCATATGGTTTCTTCCGATAGACCATTGCAGTTACTACACATGAACTTATTTGGCCCCCCAATGACAAAAAGTTATGGTGGTAACTACTATGCTCTTATTATAGTAGATGATTTTTCGAGATATACTTGGACTCTATTCTTAGTTCATAAGAATGAGGCATTCAAAGCCTTTAGCATTTATGCTAAAAGAGTTCAGAATGAAAAATCACTAAAAATCGCTGCTATAAAAATTGATCATATGGGAGAATTTCAAAACTCTTCATTTGAAGAATTTTGTGATGATCTTGGCATCAATCACAACTTTTCTGCTCCTATAACACCACAACATAATGGTGTTGTAGAGAGAAAGAATCGATCTTTAGAAGAATTGCCTCGTACAATGTTAAATGAAACTAACCTCCCAAAATATTTCTAGGCTGATGTAGTAAGTATTGCATATTATGTTTTATAAGATCAATTCTTAAAAAAAAACCTATGAACTCTTTAAAGATAGAAAACCAAACATTTCTCATTTGCATGTATTTGGTTGTAAATGCTTTGTTTTAAATAATGGTAAGGATAACATATACAAGTTTGATGCAAAAGTTGATGAAGGTATCTTCCTAGGCTACTCTCTTACGAGTAAAGCCTATAGAGTTTTTAATAAAAGAACTCTAGCCATGGAAGAATTCGTTCATTTATAAGATCAATTCTTAACAAAAACCCCTATGAACTCTTTAAAGATATAAAACCAAACATTTCTCATTTGCATGTATTTGGTTGTAAATGCTTTGTTTTAAATAATGGTAAGGATAACTTAGGCAAGTTTGATGCAAAAGTTGATGAAGGTATTTTCCTAGGCCACTATCTTACGAGTAAATCCTATAGAGTTTTTAATAAAAGAACTCTAGCCATGGAAGAATCCGTTCATTTATCTTTTGATGAAACTAATCTTGTGATAAAGGATGGGTTAACCTTTGATGAAGAGGACTTGCCAAGTTCCCCTGCTAAAGAAAAATCTATTAATGATTCTACAACTAATACTGAGCATTTGAAAATGGATGATGAACTATCTTCTCAAGAAGAGTATATTCACTATGATTTACCAAAAGAATGGAGAAATCATCGAGATCATCCTATTGGCAACATTATTAGAAATAAGTAAGGGTGCCACTACTCGTTTAATGCTAGAAAATACTTGTCTAAACATGACATTCGTTTCTCAAATAGAACCCTCCAAGATTGATGATGCAATCGAGGATAAATACTGGATTCTTGCAATGCAAGAAGAATTAAACCAGTTTGAGATAAATGAAGTTTGGGAACTTGTTCCTAGACCTAAAAATAGGCATGTTATAGGAACTCGTTGAGTATTTCGAAATAAATCTGATGAAAATGGTATTATTGTTAGAAATAAAGCTAGACTAGTAGTCCAATGATACAATCAGGAAGAATGTATAGACTTTGATGAAACCTTTGCTCTAGTTGCTAGACTTGAAGCTATTAGACTATTACTTGCATATACATGTTCTTTAAATTTTCAGCTATATCAAATGGACGTAAAGAGTGCTTTTCTAAATTGATATATTCAAGAAGAAGTGTTTGTAGAACAACCTCCTGGTTTTGAAGATTACAAACATCCTTCTCATGTTTACAAATTAAAGAAAGCTCTATATGGCCTGAAGCAAGCTCCACGCGCATGGTATGATTGTCTAACCAATTTTTTACTTGAAAAAGGATTCACCAAAGTGAAGGTCGACACTACACTCTTTATAAAGAAAATAAATCATCATACTCTTCTTGTTCAAATTTATGTAGATGATATTATTTTTGGTTCTACTAATGAAGTTTTGTGTAATGATTTTGGAAAAATGAGGCAAGGAGAGTTTGAAATGTCCATGATGGGGAAGAATACTTATGAAGACAAAGAATACAAATCTTCAAGATAAATTAGTCTAAGTCTAAATAGGTACTCAAACTATTTTTAAAATAAAATTGAAACACTTCAATATACTTAAAACAATTTTCAAAAAAAGTGTGTAACGGGTTACTACATCTAAGTAACAGGTTACATGTGTGAGAAAAGAGTTATCAAACTTAAAATTGATCAGAGTAATCCATTACTGTCTTTGAGTAACAGATTACTAGTTTTAATGAAGTTGATTAACCAATTACCCACTTGTTGTAATTGGTTACTCTAAATCGAATTTAAATGCCCAGTGGACAGAATATTTGGGTAATCGATTACCCACTGCTTGTAATCAATTACTGAGTGTTGTTGCATCAGCTTTCAGATTTCAAAATGAAAGGTTTTCATCCCAAACCCAAAGTCTTCAGTCCAATCTATTTCTACCTTTTCGTGGAGGAACTATAGGTGATTGGAAAGTCTATTTAAAGGCATTGAATCTTACAACACAAAGACACAACTCTCATACAAATTTCAAAAGCTCTTACACACATTCTGAAATTATTTTCTACACTTTTGGCAACTTGTTCTTAAACTTTCAAAGTTGATTTTTCTGAAGTTGCTTAAATTAAAGTGTTTCAAAGTTTAACAACTTATAAAGAGCATTATTACTAAGTATATAAAAGAGTTGATTGGATTGCAAGTTATATTACTTTCAAACTTGTAAAGACAATTTGCCATTGTTGTACATTCTTCATTATTATTGCAGAATACTTTCTTTCACAAGGGTGTGATAAGAAAGGAGATCAGAATCACTTGGAAAAGTGTTTTTCCAAGAGTGAATAAGGATTACGGAGTGTGTAAGGTACATAGAGATCTCGGAGTGAGATATTGTAATTGCAACTCATAATCTTTAGTGAAGAAATCTCTTGTGCTACAAGAGTACTGGACGTAGCCTTCGGTGGACAAGAATGTGAACCAGTATAAAAATCTTTGTGTATTCTCTTCTCTCTTATCTCTTTGATTATTTACTTGTTTAATTTCTACATATATTTTCTGCTGCACGTTAACTCTTGATTTTGCAAAAAAAGTGGCCATAATTTTAAGTCAACTTATTCCCCCCCCCCCCCTAGTTGCAATGTCATTCTTACACTATGTCTAGTGATTTTGATGCACAAGAATAAATTTATGACTTACAATATCATACCCATATATCTAATGATGCAAGCATGCAAGTTGAGTAAAAATGCAACACCTAAAGTGTGCTAGCTGCTAATGTCTTGGTGTATGTTAACACTTTATAATAGGTAAATCTATGTCTAGTAAATACAATGATAAAATTGAGATATATGAACCTTCAAACATGTTTCTATGTTTAGTAACACATGCTATTCAGTTTGAGAGTTATAAAATCACAATATTAGTTTTATGTCTAGATACCAAAAGTGACATGCAAGCAATGACAAATAAGACAACTCTATGTCTAGCAAATGCAATATTTGTTGAATAATGTAAGTTCAGAATTCATGCAAAAATAACTTAAGTAATTTATTCTAAGTTCATGCAAATGCTGATTAATACTAAAACAAGCATAAAATAAAGACAAAACTCAAAATGGAAATGAACTTCATGGAATATATTAGAATCAAATATGGTTACATTGAGTTTGTGCTACATTTAACCCCAACTAAATGATTCTTATCTACTCATATCCACAAAATGTAAGAATGATATGGATAATATACTCATGAGGTAGTAGAACCATACACAATCGAGTAACGATTAATACCTATGATGCTCACACTTAGTTTCGATGAACTAAGTGAACTAAACTCTCTAAAGAAAAGCTAAAAATGCAAGTACAATTTGAAGTAGTAAAAGTAGTGTACAAATGAAATAGTTTAAAACTCCTTAAATAGTATTCTGATGTTGGCTTTTGCGCGCAACACATCGTTGTTGTGCTAAGCGTGTGATCCAACTGTCTGGCATGATGATGTGATGCATTAGTCTACATTGAGCGCGGAGTTCTGCGCTGAGCTTGACATTTGATTGAGCCATGTTGCATTGAGCATACCATCCATTACGATGAGCATTGAAGTGGCACTAAGCTTATTCCATACAGTAGCTAATGAATATTTCTTCGAACTTAGGCGCTTACTGCAGGAAGTGCAGTGAGTGTGAGTCTTCTTGCACTGAGTGTACGTGGAGCGCGGCTATCAGATGCTATCAAATTCACTAGGCATGGATTTGGCGATGAGCGTGGCCCTTCTGAGTTCATATTTTTGTTTTTTCATGTTCTTTTGTTCATCATAAGTCTACAAAATCACTTAGGAACAAACTTAACCCAAAATTTGATATTTTACTCATGTAATAATATTTTTCCATTGATTTAGTTGATTAAGTTGTTAAGTACTGTAAAATTTTAGTGTTATTTAAAGGTTAAATTAGCATTTATCAGTTAAAAAAATAAAATATGAATTAGATATATATTAACTTACATTTTTTGACCAATGAAAAACAATAAATATATAGAGTGGTACATATATTGGGAGAGAAGATGTGCTCCAATAAAAAACTAACAACTACCTTATCTATACAATTGGCATAACTGAATTATATGGCTAACACTTAACAATATTTTACTTTCTTAATTGACAGACATATTCATCATCAACCCTAGTTTTACTGTCTTGGGGAACATGCACCCGTCATACCTTCATTATGTTCTATCACTTTTCTCTCCCTTTTAATTTGTTTGGACATTATACAATTGGAAAAATACAATACTATTCTTTTATTAGCATACAGTGATGCCCATTTTACAACCCTGGATGATTAAAGTTCTGTCTTGCATCATATATATGATTAAAGTTCTTATTATACAAAACATTTGGAAACAATCATGCTTTTCTTTCTCTCAAAATTATATAGTGTCCACATCTTTGGTTTTTCCTTTCCCTGCTTAAATAATTCAACACTACTTCAGTTAAAGTTCCAACCTCACTTGATTTCACTCTTACTATATATAATTATATTATTCTCACGTGTTCTATATTTAATTAGGTACTTATTAGTATCTATGACAACAACTTTAAATATTTGACAAACGTAAAATAACATTAATCCAAAGGGTACAAGGTTTGCAGTAGAAAAGGATTAAGGATAACAAATATCTTACTAATCTTGAATGTCAACATTTTCATGTAGCCTGTAGAGTTAAAATAAAGTTATTATTGTTGTCAATGATCATAATCTTCTCTAGTACTTGACAGGAGAATATTGTTTTTTCTCTAAGCTTTAAGGGTAAAGTATCTTATTACTATAAATTAAATGATACAAATGTTAATGCATATGACTTTTTCTTTATTTTTTAATAATATTTATCTTTCTAGAATAGGGGAGGAGTCTAATTCATGTCCAATGTTGGCCAGTATTTGAGATGTCCATTTAATATTTTTTAAGGGACATGTCCATTTAAATAGTTAAAAATGTAATAGTTTTTATTTTTATTTTCTTTAATTATCTGTAAATCTTCGCAATAAAAATAACAATTAATTTTTTTTAACTGTGGCTGTATGGATTAAGGGTAGTATATGTTCCAAAGAAAATGCTACTAAATGAATTTTTTAACACAGAATGTGCTGTCGGCAGGCTTAAGTATTGTCTAGTAGTATAGAAGTAAACCATGTTTCAATTATCTTTCACAATAATGTCATGATTAAGGGTATATTTTTTTTAATAACATACCCTAAATTCTATTCATTCCTTCATTTTTATACCTACAAAACCCTCTAATTTATATATATACATTATACTGACTACCTCTGCGTGAGATAAGTGTGATAGTTTAAATAAAAAATGATGATAAATGTATTAAGTTAAACAAAATATGATATATTATGAAGACAAGTCCAAATAATATGAGTCAATACACTTTCATTATTTTTTATTCATTATAAAATGCATCAATAATTCTAAGGAGATATTATTTAAATCATTCTTATATTATATTATAACAAACAAAAAATAATGAAAATGTATTGACTCTTATACTATTTGGCTACAATATATTATATTTTGTTTAACTTAATCACACTTATCACCATTTTTGTTTAAAAAATCACACTTATTTCTCATACAGAAGTATTAGTACAATGTATATATATATATATATATATAAATTACAAGTTTTGTATAAGTGTAAAAAAATAAAAGAATAATTTATATAATTTCACTTTAAACTCATACATTATGAATGTAGTTTCTCTTATTTTTAAAAACTCAGTGAAGCTAATAAGAAGGGAACAATAGTGAGAGAATATAGTTTGTATGAAGCCATAGTGATTCGGTAAATATAATTACTTTATTTTTCTTTGTAGGGTTACTTAACATAAAATAATTCTACGTGTTTATTGAGTTTCACAAGTGTAGTCTTTTGTCCTTACCGTCAAATTATCCTATATATAAAATTTGAGTAGAGAATGGAGGTGTTTCTAATAAAGATTAATTGGGTCGTAGAATAAATAAATTAAGTTGTACTCATTGTTAAAAGTTCAAACTAACTAATTTGATGTCTATATACTTATTTGCCGGCATAAATTAGTTTCACCTATATGGATTGACAATAGATAGTGGGATCAACGGGTATCCACGGATAATACTTGTAATGGATAGAATTCGTGCTTTTTTGGACTCACAAAGTAGTTATGATTAAAGATTTTGAAATTTCTAATCAACTAGCCTGAATTTGAATAATGAAATATTTAGACTTACAATTCTTATATATATATAAAAACACATATATACATACAGTAACATAACTAAAAATATTTTCGTCATAATTAAAATGTTATGTTGTTAAAGAGTGGTGTTATGCTTGTTAATAACATTTTTTAATAATAAAAGTAAAAACTTACAACAAGAAACTTTTATAAATCTATATTTATTTTGGAACTTTGAAGCTGTGGTCCACATCAACTCTTTTCTTTCGAACGTTACATGATATCCTTTTTTGCCAAAAGATAAGTACATAACATGATGGGAGAATAAAAAGAAGTAAAGCAATGAACAAGAACATGTCACCCCTTAAGACAAGAAGTTATAGGGTGCAAGTGCAATGCATAATTGAGAAGGAGGACAAAAGATAAAAAAGCATGAAAAAGATACTACAGTTAAGACATAATATGTGTCATGATCAAAAGTTTGATACTTTACTTACCTAGACTACATTTCTTCTCCTTGAATATATCATTTCAGCTTGTGATTGATTCTCTTTTGTTACTTTGTCGTGTATTATTTTGTTTACTATTTAACTATTATTAGGGCTAGCTACCTAGTCTATATTTAATTATTATTTATGATGAACTTTGTGGAAATATTCTTCTGGCTTTCATTTAGTCCATTATATAATATTCGGATTTTGGACAAACTACCTACCTGGAACTGAATTAGCCAGGCCTAGTTGCAACTTGGGAGTTGATTATTTTTTTAGGGTACTAATAAAAATATCATTTATTATATGGAGAGGGAACTAATCTATTTCGAATATGTGATTGTTCTTTTCAACAAGTATTATTATCAGAAAGCGAACATTTGACATTTTAGTCATTCTAGACACTAATGAAGTTTTACACAATTAGAGGTTTAAGGGTTTGTTATTGAAACAAGTAATTTATAATGAAAAAGTTTTCATGACCTTCTGATCCCAACTAACCAATAGTAATTGGATTCCTCATCATTGAATCAAGTTGCCCCATCATTTTTTTGTTTTGTTATTTGTAACTTAGTCTCTTATGTCTTATAGAACATTCAGAAGCATGTGGAGATGATTTGGACTATTTATCGTAATGGGTTCTTCTTTCATTTCGAACAAGAATACTGCCTCCTGAAAATTTCATGCATCTTATCAAATGTATAAAAGTTTAATAGGATTTATATACGTGTACAGATTTATATATAATCATTATATCCTCCTCATTCATTTAAATTAATATTCTTGAATAATCCCTAATAATTAAATATGAATAATGAATAATACATTGATTATATATAAAATTCATACAATATGATTACATATAGGGAGTCATAAGGTGATCTAATGGTGAAGAGGATGGTTGTAAGGAACGGAGTGTAAAAAGTTGTGGGTTTGAATCTCACCCACAACAAAATACTAACATATTTATAACTAATATATTAACAATTGCTGATAAAAAATGTGTACATGCATTTTTTTTCTCATTGTCAAATACTTTCAACTCCACTCTATAGTGCTATTGGGTAACATTGGTATATTTTTAAAGAAAATTTTAAAGACAACCTAACCTCTTAAAAGTTAAAATGGCCAAATCAATATTATTTAGGAAATGTGTCAAATGTGATTTTTTTATTACCTATTCAGGTCTTTATTCTTATTTTTTTAATATCATTGAAATCTTTAAATTATATATATATATATATATATATATATATTAAAAGAAAATATAAATTCCAATGAACCACCGATAAAGAATACCCAAAAACAAACAAGAAAAGATGTATTTATGTTTAACTCATTTAGTATATTAAAATCATGATAAATTTCAAATTAAAGGTATATCTTGCATAAAAAAAATTGCGTTCTTGTGTGGGGGTATACCCAGACGCATAAGCCAACTATGAAATGAAATCAAAATAAAACTAGTATATCATATTCTCTGTCCTAACATTATAGTATCATAATCTTCTAGTAACTACTAACTAGTAAAAATAAAAAATAGTGCCATATATACTGTTAAAAGAAAGTGCCCAACCGAAATTTGGATGAAACAAATAACTTGGGCTTCCCGCGACAAATACGGGCCTAATAAACATTATAGTATGAATAATACTAAATGTCTAAGGCCGTCCGTTCGATCATTACTGCATAAGCCCATTCTCCGGTGTATTCGAGAGAAGTCCTGTGCAAAACAAAACAAAAAATAAAATGAAACAACATATATATTTTTTATTTGCAATAATATATTTATCCTTCAAATTAAGAACAAATTTAGTATTTTCCTTTCCGGTAATGAAGAGAATTTCTACTTATTCAGTTGACTTCAACTAGACAAAAAGTGGAATCACAATACTACCCCTTTTTATATAGTTACTTGTTACACGAAATTCTTAAATTTGGACCTCAGTTTTTTTTAGGGAAATTCTCATAATACTTCAGAAAAAATAAATACTTATCTAAGCATAAATTATACATTTCGACATGTACCAGAGTAAAAAATATATACTTATGTTAGGTACATGTTTGAACGTAA
This sequence comes from Lupinus angustifolius, assembly GCF_001865875.1. Classification (NCBI taxonomy): domain Eukaryota; kingdom Viridiplantae; phylum Streptophyta; class Magnoliopsida; order Fabales; family Fabaceae; genus Lupinus; species Lupinus angustifolius. The sequence continues at coordinate 9,538 of NW_017724615.1, read as the reverse complement.
AAATGTAAGCGTTATCGGAAGGAAAGTTTTCCATTGAATACACTGGTTCATCAATGGCGACATTGAACAACAAATTGAAAATTTCAACATGAAGTACATTGGGCAAAGCAGTACATGGTTTCAGATAAAAGGAAGAAAATGTGGGGTTTGTGAGAATGAAAAAAAAGAATAATAACTGTGGAAAAGAAATTAGAGCTAATGACATTATGAGATTTTCTAAATAAAAAAATGGTTTCAAAATTTAAGTTAAGTTGACGAAAATAAACACCATTCTTTTTTATTGTACCAAAAAAAAGTTGAGACTAATTAGGGATAATAATTAGGGTAAAGAAGTCCTAAAAATGACTTTTATAATTTAAACATTTGAGCTTACATGTAAAGTTCTTTTGGAAGCCCAATTCCTTTCATTATCATCAAATACCTTTGGGCTTATATATAATGCAATAATTTTTATGAGTAACAAGTTAAATTGGTACTAGATAAAAGTGTCACCAACTTAATCCTAAGATGTCAAAAGTTTAAAAATATAACATTGGCCCTTCAAAGAATTTTAGACTTATTTGCTACTGTATAGTTTTATTTGAAGTTGATCACATTTATATATTTGAAGTTGAAGTTTTTTATTTTTCATGGCAAAGAATGAAAGAAGATAGGGGAGGTTCAATAAAAATCTAGTTAGCCAACCTCGTTCCCTTGTTAAATGAAGTCGAGGCTCAAATTATTCAGAAACAAGAATAGATAACATGCAAATAAAACCATAGTTTTTTTATGAACAAATATATAATATCTTAAACCATGTCTCAAATCATATCTCACACTAATGATAATGAAGTAAAAATGAAAAAATTTATGAATGTTTAAATTTTTGAATTAATATTAAATATTTTCATTGATGCGAGAGATAACATGAAACAACCAATCTTTATTCTTCTTTTATAACTAACTTTATTGTACATTAAGTTAAATACTAATGATAACCATAGTTCATTGAATGGCAGCAATATTGAACCTCGTGCACATTCCATTTTGGAACTGCCCCATATTTAGCTATTGACAAGTAGGTAGATTCTTGATCAAATAAAAAAAAAGAATGGGCAAATTAGGAAGCCTAACTTTGAAGTTTGAACATTGAATAAGTCACATATGGACCATTATATTGGAGTGTATTGAAAGGTATCATTCAGTTACATGTAACAATCGAATCCAAGCTAATGGGTGTTTAAAAGGGAAAATGATTTCTTATTCTAAATATTGTCCCAAATTATATCTCAAATCAATGTAAATATATATGTTAGTTAAAAAAGATATTTTTTTTCTATTTTTGTTTAAATATTATTAGTCTGAGACATGGTTTAAAATATAATTTGAGACATCATATCTTTCTCAACTTAAAAGCAAACCGTTAAGAATAGTTTTCTTGGTCAAAGCATTTAGGTAAGTAAATCATCCAAGAGACCATACAGTCCATACTTACCTTATAGTTCAACCTTAAATTTGAACCAACAAAAAGGCAGAGACAGAGTTAGACTAATTAAGTAAATTAATAAGGGAGACTGATATGATGTAAACCCACCACTAGAATCCTAGATAAAAGACTAACCTATCATATGTGGGCTAAAGCACTAGACTCTAACATGGACACCAAACAATATGAAACCAAATCTACTCTAACATTAGAGGACCCGATACTGGATGAAGATGATAACATATATCCATAAAAAAACTAACTATTCATATTTTAAACTATTTTTAATTAAGAAAATTATAAACAATTAAACTTGCTATTTATCTATATTTCAGTATTGAATTCTCATGTAGAAAGGGATATCCTATCGAGGTAATCATATTTGCTTTGGACGATATGCTCTTCAGGCACTTGAGCCCGCGTGGATCACATCTAGACAAATAGAAGCGGGTCGTCGAGCAATGTCACGAAATGTCCGCCGGGGTGGACAAATATGGGTTCGCATATTTCCAGACAAACCGATTACAGTAAGACCTACCGAAACGCGTATGGGTTCGGGAAAAGGATCTCCCGAATATTGGGTAGAGAGGATCTCATTCCAAATAATATATAGATATCCATACCTACATTTGAATACGGCCAATGTCAAACTATAAGACATGAGGACATGGCTTTGTATATAAATAAAAAATGGAATTAAATATAAACGTAACCAAAAGATTAAAATTGAATCAATTAATGGAGAACAAAATCAGAAACAAGACAACAACAATAATAGTTAATCGATTAACTGTATAATTAATCGATTAATTGGGTAAGTGTTAATCGATTAATACAATAGTTAATCGATTAACTGGTTAGAAAATCAAGTGAAACATTGGTTGAACAATTCTTGTAATTGGCACATTTTACACATTTTGCACATTTAACACATGTTGAAATTGTTTTACAACATGTGTTTATTAGCTTGTTAGAGAGATAGTTAGGTTGGTTGCATTGCTTGCTTTACAAGGCATTGTATATAAACAACACTCTCTGTATCATTTCAATTCAATGAGAAAAATTCACAATATTCATTTTATGCTTCCGCGTTATTTTCGCCATATTCATTTTATGCTTTCGCGAAAATAATGCGGAAGCATAAAATGAATATTGTGAATTTTTCTCATTAAATTGAAATGATACAAGAGAGTGTCATTTATATATAATGTCTTGTAAAGCAAGCAATGCAACTAACCTAAATAACCCTCTAACAAGCTAATAAACACATGTTGTAAAACAATTTCAACATATGTAAAATGTGCCAATTACAAGAATTGTTCAACCAATGTTTCACTTGATTTTCTAACCAGTTAATCGATTAACTATTGTATTAATCGATTAACACTTACCTAGTTAATCGATTAACACTTACCTAGTTAATCGATTAACACTTACCTAGTTAATCGATTAACACTTACCTAGTTAATCGATTAACACTTACCTAGTTAATCGATTAACACTTACCTAGTTAATCGATTAACACTTACCTAGTTAATCGATTAACACTTACCTAGTTAATCGATTAACACTTACCTAGTTAATCGATTAACACTTACCTAGTTAATCGATTAATTATACAGTTAACTGATTAATTGTTATTGTTGCTGTCTTGTTTCCATGGTGGCTTTGTTCTCCAATAGCTCCCCTTCAAACTGGAGGATAAATGTTAATGACTCCAGCTTGATAATTTGATTTGATAACAATATGATGGATCGGAATTTCGATTATGATGTGATTGAATTTTCTCAACCACTTGATTATTTTCCTAGTTAGAAATCTTGACCATATTCCCATGGTTTTACATTGTTGAAGCTTCCTTGGTTGCTCCTGATCATGACATTCACTTTCTTGGTGTGAATTTCCTAGCCTCTTTTTTACAGCATTTTAATCTGCCCTTTGCAAATAGAGTCTTGAAAATAGGTTATAAAAAATCTTAAAGCATGATCACAACCTTACATGGTACTAATACCTTTGAACATTCTTGAATCTTGGATGAACATACATAGCCATTGGATGGAATAGGTTGACCAACTGATTTGAGTGGAGGATCCTCTTGGGATGCATGAAAAGTCAGAACTATCAAATGTTGATAGTGATACACACTCATCAAAATAAGCCTTGACATCTTCTGCAAGACGTTTTGACATCCTCCTTCTTTCAATGCTAGCTTTTCTTGCTGGACTAGACTTTGGCACATTAGGGGTCATGGGATATGGAAGAACTTCTTTCAAGATTTTATCCAGTTCTTGTCCATGGTGTTCTTCAACAGCCAGGTCTTCTCGGAGATTTCTAGCTCGTTCTTGAGACTCTTGTTCCTTTCTATAAAAACTTGTTGTCAAGGCTAGTTTGGAAGAATCACCACCAATTCTTGATCTTCTTCCATTGAATTTTCTCTTGAATCTTGGGAGAGAAAAATAATAATTTTAGAGAATGCGCAACGGTAACCAAAACCTTCTGGATGAACGCTCTGATACCATATTGCAAAAATAATGTGGAAGCATAAAATGAATATTGTGGATTTTTCTCATTGAATTGAAATGATACAAGAAAGTGTTGTTTATATACAATGCATTGTGAAGCAAGTAATGCAACTAACCTAACTAACTCTCTAACAAGCTAATAAACACATGTTGTAAAACAATTTCAACATATGTTAAATGTGTAAAACGTGTAAAATGTGTCAATTACAAGAATTGTTCAACCAATGTTTCACTTGATTGTCTAACCAGTTAATCGATTAACACTTACCTAGTTAATCGATTAATTATATAGTTAATCGATTAACTGTTATTGTTGTTGTTTTGTTTTCACGGTGGCTTTGTTTTCCAATATCAATAATATTTATGTTTTTTCTTATCATGATTGGTCTCACAATTTTTTTAAGGCACCACTTTACAACATGCTATTTGATCTCTCTACACAAAAATATATATTATTGAACAACATAAATTTCTTAAAAATTTATTTATGATTGGTAAAATACCAATCTTAGGATCTTGAATATCATAATTCTCACACATAATATAAAACAATATATAAAGTCATACATGAATGCATGTTCTTAGGTCTACTCCTTTGATATACCTTTTGAGAGAGTTTTGGTATGATGGTTTTCCTCAACCAAATCCTGAATTCATTTTGGGACATTCATTTTCTCTCTGATGGGAAGAGATGAAAACTATTTATGATTTGGTGTCTTTGGGACCATAATGATTCCTAATGTGTTAACTTATAGGGTTCTCATTGTCCCTTATATGTCAACAATTTTGGTATCCACTCATTAAGCTCATATTTGTTATCAGTTTCAGAAGTCTTTTAGGTTGTCATTAATTAGATCACTTGTTTTGTAACCCAAAATAAATAACCAATATAATTGTATTAAATATATGATGCTCACCTTAATTAGAAATTATGAACTTCTAACAATCTCCCACTTGAGCTTCATACTTTTCCTGAAACAATTATATCACATATTCTTTAGGCGTGCATCTTATGCTATTTATATTTAGACTTCTCCTTAATACAATCTGGTTCATCTTATATATCAACTATATAACCACCGCGACCTTCATCACATTCAAATGTAACTTGACCATGATGATCATCATACCAATATACTAAATGATATAGATCAAATATGGATGAGTGACATGAAAATTTCATGCAATGTGATCTTAAACATGTCTATTTTCATATGGTTCTTCTTTATTCTTTATTGAGATTAATCCAAAGTCCTTAATTGAAACACAATAGTTACAATACACAAGTTCAAAATAGAATAATAAACCATCAACTTTATTATGCATAAAAAACTATATAACATCCAAAATAAATCATAAAACATATAGATTAGCATTGAACTAAGGTATCCTAAGGAGTAATACTCATATGAGCAATATGCTCATGAAAGACTTTAGGTAACAAACCCTTAGTCAGTGGATCAACTAACATAAAATTTATCCTATATGTTTTATAGAAATTTGTCTATTTTGAACATTTTCTTTAATAACCAGAAACTTGATGTCAATTAATTTTGACTTTATGGAACTCCTATTATTGTTGGAGTAAAGAATTGCAGACTTATTATCACAATAAATTCCCAATGGTGTTTTAGTATCTGCAACCATATGTCATGATCTCATGTTTCAAAACAAACAATGAACTCCGCAACCATGGTTGAAGGAGTTATTAGCGTCTGTTTAGCAGACTTCCAAGAGATATTACCTTCAGCCAAGATAAACACATATCCAGAGGTGGAGTGCCCATTTCCTAGACACCCAAAAAATGGAGTCAGAGTACCCAATGATCTCTAAATTCTCAGACATCCGATAAGTGAGCATGTAATCCTTTGTTCTCTTTAAGTAACCCATAACACGTTTGACTACCTTCTACTGGTGCATTATAGAATTGCTCAAATATCTTTTCAAAACTACCACAACAAACGCTTTGTTGAGACGTGTACAAACTTGAGCATACATTAGACTTCATAATATAGATACATAATGAATCTTTTGCATCTCGTATATTTTAAGGTCATTTTTTGGTGCACTGTTCGAGACTAAACTTGCCTCCTTTAACTATAGGGGTATCCCTTGGTATACTATTTTTCATACAAAATCTATCTAGAACTTTATCTATATAGCTTTCTTGTGACAACTTTAGGATACTTTGAGAGCAATCTCTTAGTATCTGAATACCTAATACAAAAGAAGCTTCCCCAAGTTCTTTCATTTCGAAATTATTCATTAGAAATCTCTTGGTCTAATGCAATATTCTCATATCACTACTAACAAGCAGTATATCATTGACATAAAATACTAGGAATATAAATTTACTCCCACTGAACCTATGGTATATACAATTATCAATTTTATTTGCCTCAAAATCATATGAGGTAATAATTTGATGAAACTTGTGATTCCATTGACGAGAAGCTTATTTAGGGTCATAGATGAATTCCTTTAATTTCCATACCATAAACTTTGAGCCAATTGACTCAAAGTTTTATGGGTGTACCATCTAGATCGTTTCTTTAATGTCACCATTTAGAAACGCAGTCTTAACATCCATCTGATATAGCTCTAAATCAAAATGAGCTACTAGTGTCAATATTATAAAAAAGAATCATTCGAAAATATTGGAGAGAAAGTTTCTTTATAATCAATGTCTTCTTTATGAGTGTAGCCTTTAGCAACTAGGAGAACTTTAAATCTATCAATATTATCTTTCTAATCCCTCCTGGTTTCAAATATCCATTTACAACCAATAGGTTACGCACCTTCAGGTAATTCGGCAAGATCTCAAACGTCATTATCATGCATAAACATCATCTCATCCTTCATGAAATCGATCCACTTTTGAGAGTTAGAACTTTCATGGCTTGACAGAAGTTCAAAGGATTATCTTTTGTTAATCCGATGTCATCCTCATGTTCTTGAAGAAATACAATATAATCATCAGGAATTGCACTTCTCCTCTCTCTAGTAGATCTCCTTAATGGCACTTCTACTTCTTGAGGTTATTGAATTTGTTCTATAGGTACTTGGGGAGAACCGCATTGTTGTCTTGCTCTGGAATATTGTTAGAAACAATATTCTGAACATTATCATCTATTATTGAAGTTGTCCATTGAATGACAATAGATACAATAACTTGTTCACCATTAGTGACAGCTTCTTCCTCAAAGACAACATTTCTTATGTTCTATTCCTCCCAAAATCAACTTCCTCAAGAAAACTTGCATTTCCCATCTCAAAAAAATCTTGAAGTGGGATCATAAAGTTTATAGCTCTGAGAATATTCAGCATAGCTAACAAAGTAGCAGCTAACTGTTCTTGAATCCAGTTTTATTTCATGCGACCTAAAAGGTTGCGCCTCAGCTGGACAACCCCAAATGTGTAAGTGTTTCAAGTTTGGTCTTTTATTACTCCAAAGCTCATATGAGGTTTTGTTAACTGTTTTACTTGATACCTTATTAAGGATGTAAATTGTGGTTTTCAAAGCTCCCCAAAGAGACTCTGATATGGAAGATTGACTAACCATACTTCTCACCATATCCTTAAGAGTTCGGTTTAATCGCTCAACAACACCCTTCATGCTAGGTTTGCTTGGCATAGTGTTTCGCAAAACAATTCCACATTCTTTAAGGAAAAACACAAATAGTCATTAAACAACATCCTTATTATTCTTTCTTTTCTTATTCTGAGAGGTTATAGTCAAATGAGCATTTTCAGTCTTATCTCTCTGCAGTCTCTATTTTTGTTGCACACAATGAGATATAAGCTCATTGATAGATCATTTGTCCTTCTGAGTGTGCAAGAAACGAGATCAAAACCAAGTACATGAGCAAGTCATCACCAAACTCTAACTTAAGTGACTTGAGTTTTGATGCGGGATTAGACATCTCCATAATGTACTCCCTTATGTTTCCTTTGCTTTTATACTTCACGGAGATGAGTTTAGCTGAAAGGCTACCTGTCTCCACAGTTTTATTTTTGGCAAAGTATGGTTCTATTTCTTCAAAGGAACTTTCTTGCACTTTGACCCTCAGAAATAGAGCCTCAAAATACTTCTAGAATAGATCATTTCATGATCATTATACACATTCGGTTAGAGTGTTCCAATTTCTCAATTTTAACCTCATTGAGGATATCCAGAATGGAAATGTATTTCTCCACCTGAAGTGCGAGATCTGAATCCACATAGCCGATGTAACGCCCCGAAAAATACTTCTTAAAAACATTGCAGAAAAATGGGTAAATTTTTTTTTTTTGAAATGGTGATGTAAAATTGTTTCCTTTTAAAAAAACCTTCCTTTTCCGGGACATCACTTTAAGTAACTCAAATGCAGAAAATCAACTTATCGTTATCGAATGATAACTTAACCTAATTCACAATTTCCTGAATAACATAATGCATATAATCGGTTAAGTTATAATTAGTTCATACAAACTAAGTCAACAAAGGCGGAAACTACTTCGCCACTAACATATACAAAAATCCAAAAAGAAACACAGCCCCCAACAAAACCAAAAAGAGGACATCGATGAATCCACAAGCTGACTCAAAAGATTTCCGGAATGCTGGACCCCTCACTCGGGTCCTCCTCCTCTTCCGAGTCATCCACGCGGTCGATCCCCTCCACCGAGCTCTCTACATTTACGAGCTCAACGACCTCGTCCTCTTCTGGCTCTTCCTCCACTTCATTATGCCATAACCCAGCGGCATAATTCGGAGGGGATTACATTCTCAAAACCGAAGCCTTCTTGCAGGGTCCTCCTCCAAGAACCCGGCTCCTCGTGGCTCTACTGGATGACGGAGCACCCAAATAATCCGACCACATCCTATGACCGTGGGAGGGAACAGCGCCATCACTCCTGACTGGTGGGTTCCAAAGTCCATCCTCTGAAAACCTCAGCCCCCTTGGTGGCAAGGTGAAAGAAGTGTCAATGTAGGTGTCGGGTTGAGGGATCATCATCGACTACCCATTGCACACCATGTGCAACGGCAGACCGTAGGGGCCTGTGTATGTATATATGTGTCCATCACTATCCCATTGTCCCATCGGGGACATCGTGAAGTGATAACCGCGGATGTGAGTGCTATTGTTGGCCTTCTGCATAGCAAATATAAACAAAACAAAAACAATACAGCAGAGAGAGTAAGACATCTAATGAACATAAATTCATTGACGGCGTGGACTTACTCAGAATATTACACTCGTACAAACGCTTTCTGGGTATCCCTCTCATCGATCTCGAATGCAATCCCGAGGTTGTCAGAGATTGCCTAGTTTGGCCTATGAGAACTGTCCGATCCAACAGGGTACATCCCCAGGAATACAAGGGACTCGTCTCACCCAGACTCTCCCTCAAGACGCTGTTGGCGAATCACTGTCCAATCAGTGCCATCCCTGCTTACATCACAGTTCTCTAAGTCATCCCGTCATTTCCTCTCCACTACTTCATGGTCACAATGCAATGCATTCTTAGACAAGTCAAATGCAAATGTATTAATCAAACACATGATCGG
>NW_017724614.1:0-14417 GCF_001865875.1 Lupinus angustifolius | reverse complement strand
CTTTTGTGGAGTCATGCTTCTCTTCTAAGCCATGATCTCGTTCCACAATTTTTATATCACAACACACCCTACTCGGGTTCATCATATTGTTTATAACATCATTTCATTTAAATCTCCAGTAAACTTAATCCTTCCTCGCCCAAGCGAAGGTATTATCGCCCAAGCGAGGCGTCATCTCGCTCAAGCGAGACCTCTCTCGCCCAAGCGAGAGAGTTCGAGAAACTCATAAAAATCCTGGGCTTTCTCGCCCAAGCGAGGCGCTTGCTCGCCCAATCGAGGCCTCTTCTCGCTCAAGCGAGACATCTCTCGCCCAAGCGAGAGAGTTCTAAAAATTCATCAAAATCCTCGGCTTACTCGCCCAAGCGAGGCCCTTACTCGCCCAAGCGAGGCTTGCTCTCCTAAGCGAGATTTTGTCGCCTAGGCGAGGGAGTTCGAGAACCAAAACTTCCTCTCTCCTAGTCCCTCGCCCAGTCTTCGCCCAAGCGAGACTGTGCTCGCCCAGGCGAGAGTTTCTCGCCCAAGCGACAGGAACTTGGACAAAATACTAATTTTGCCCTTTTCGAAATACCAATTTTCCCCTTTTCGACAAATCAAACGTATTTAAACATGGTTTTTCAAACACCTACACATAGAAAAGTTCCCAACAACATTCATATACCATATTCAACATATTTCATCAACAATCATATATATTCAAAAGCATTCAAACATAAAAATCATGGGTTTCTTAAAATCCAAGTTAACCCGAAAACCTTTGAGATGGTTTAGGAGATCCGGGTGTCATATTCGGACACCACTATGTCACGATGTGTTCTCTCTCACCTTAATGATGAGTGCTTTAACTCGTCAGCTAAGGATGGTTTGGTTTCAAGGTTCGAACACCGAAATCTTCGTAACTACCAAAATAACAATCCGTTAGTTTCCGATATTTCTAAAATCGTTACTAAAAATACTTAAAATCATTTCTCTTTTTCCTCATCGTGACCGCACATCCTTTTCATCTATCCGGTCCAACATCATATGTTCTTGACCATCCTTTTTCATCGCAAGTTCATTCACGTTTCCCATTCATTTTTAAAGGTACGGTTTTTAGTAAAACTACGTATTCCGATTTAAGACGTTCTTTGATAATTTTACCACTTTAAAGTAAGTTATTCATAGTATCATTTAACAGTTTCTTGAGGCATCCATGTACTCATAAATCTTAACATCCTTTTTAACAAAAGTTTCTATTTTTCCAACTTGTTCCAAGCCATGGTTTAAGGCTAAAAACAACCAGAAATACATACATTCTCATTTTTCCAAAACACTTCCTAAAGGTTCCTTTGATTTCATCATCATCCCCTTTGGCTAAAACAACAAAAAGTATGTAATACAACATTATAACAACTCCATGAACACATGTTGTTCATGGTTTCAACAAAATATTTTCATCATTTTCGGTTTTGAAGAGAAAATGAGTTAGAAAGCGTTTTAGAAAATTTCAACGGTTGAATATGTTCTTAACATGCTCATCAACAACATACTTAATTCTCATCAACATCCATTGGTTGAATGTTGAGAGATCAAGGATTGAAGATGGAAGAAACAAGGAGAAATGAGAGAAAAGATGAAGAGAGGATTTTTACCTTCTCTTGAATTTTTTTGCAAATGAGAGAGTGTGAGAGTGAAGTGTGAAGTGAGAGGGTTTAAGGGGAGAGGGAAATCAGATTTCCCTCTAGGCAATCATGAAAAATCTCCTAGGGTGGCTAATGATGAGCTCATGGGATATTTGAGAAAGTGATGTGAGATTTGCTTTATGGAAGTCAAATCTCACATCCCAATGCGAAAGGACTACTTCGTGGATACGTGCGATAAATATTATCAGCCAATACTCGACCGGGTATTATAAATCGCCCGATTTTAATATCTGATTAGAATTTCGGATTTCGGCAATACGAGTGAAAAATATTTAGAAAATAGGTATGGGTGTACTCAGGGTCTATACTGACTCTAAATGAAATTACGAAGCCAACGGCACGATCGGAATTTGATTCCGAGTTACGGAAGTCAAAAACCACTTTTTGAGTCGTACCGGGTGGGATTCGGCCCCGACAGTGGTTCAGAATCGACTGTCTCCGAAAATTACCAACATTTACCAAAAAATAGGAAATAAAATTACAAGACTAAAACTCAACTATATTTTTGTCTAATTCTTTACCAAAAATTCCCAGAAATTCATTTTCCAAAATATAATTCATAAAAATATTAATAAAAACATATATTTTCAAGGTAGTAAAATTCGCGGTGTTGCAGCCGAAAATAATTTTTGAGGCTTCCCTATAGTCCTTAAAGTTTGTCCCAACAATGAAATATTCTTAATTTGAGCATAAATATTTGCAGCACTAGTAAAAGAACAGAACAAATTACAATCATTCTTGCAATTAAACTTACATTCAACTTTAATACTTAAATTCAAATGATGGCAGAGCACATCACGAGCTACCTAACATAACATTTTATTCAGTCTTTGGATAAAAATATTAACTTGAAAGTGGGACACTCAATGTAGTAATCAAACATTGATAATCAATCATGTCAAACAATAAACATTTCTTTGGACCAACTTACTATTCACATGGAAAGTCATATGATTATCACATATTTATTGCTACAAGTATGTTTGTAATTTGGGCCAAATAGTAATCTTCATTTGGGCCGATCATTATTCGCATAAAATTCAAACATACAATTGGCTTGATATTTCATATCAATCACTAATGATACTCTTGTTTGTAATGGTCAAACATTGATTATAATGCATGTCAAATAATAAATCTTCTTTGGACTGATTTATCATTCACATATGCAACCTTATAATAATCACATGTTTATCATCGCATGTGTGTATATAGTTTGACCAAATAATAATATTTCTTAAGCCGATTAATAACATTTGATATTTATTATGAACAATTCACAAAAAAATGTCACTTTCACGACTTTTTGTTTAATACGTTCACTTAAAATGTGAAACAATTTTATTTTCCAAAAGAAAAAAATCATTAACTTGAGTTTTATTCAACACTTAATCCAAAATATATATTATTTATATCCATATATAAATACATATATTTACTATAGCCTATTGGTAGCATTACATTTTTCTTATCACAAGGATCTGCGTTTCGAATTCTACTAGTGGTAGCCCTTTTGAATTTTTCAATAAAAATATATTACCATTTTATACCTAACTAAATATGGTAGGACAAACTCTCTAAACGGAAATAGTGCTTCAACAATAGCAACTTCTTAATAATACAATCAGCCATCAACGAATGCAACAAACCATAAGTGTTGCATTCATTTAAACAAAAAAGTCAGGTAATATATATAAAATAAGACATATTCACATAATAGATTCATCACAAGATACCTAACACAACATCAGTTTTTAGTCTTTGGACAAAAAATAATAATTTGTAAGTGATACTCTCAACGTAATGATCAAATATTGACAATAAGTTCTATCAAACAATAGTTTTTCTTTAGATCGACTATTATTCACATGAAAAAACTTTATAATTGTTACATATTGATCATCACAAGTACATTATTATTTGGTCAAATTGTATCTTTCTTTGGGCCGAACGCAATTCGCATAAATAATTTCATACTCATCTGTGTAATTTTAATCAATGTCCACAGTAGAGGTTAGTTTGACAACATATCTCATCAATTAATTTAAAAATTAATTATCAGACAAATGAAAAACAATATGGGTCCATTATAAAAAAAAGTATCATATTGGAATCAAAACCTTCAGATTTGATATCTTTTATGATTAAGAAATCTAATCAATAATATAATTCCAAATCAAAAAAGATATTATATATATATATATATATATATATATATCAATGCATAAAAATGGATGCAATCTTAATCAATTGCAAAGTAGATGGAGAGTGAAAAACATAAAAAAGATATATGCAAATCATTACTAAAAATTTCAAATCAAATATGATCATGTATATCTTGAAACATATATATAAAACACTATATATACACTCACACACTAACATAGTGAAGTATATATAATTGTAAGCATTAATCGTAATCATTATATATATATATATATATTAACTTTAATCATTAATTTCATATATCACAACAATCTCAAGCTGAAAACAATTATATATGTACATTTTAATTCACAATATATATATACACTCACACACTAACATAGTGAAGTATATCATATGTCAAAAGAAGTATCAAAATACGGATTGTAATTTCAAATACTAAATGCTTCCATATATCATATGTCAAAAGAAGTATCAAAATAAAATATCTTTACTACCCATTACGGAACCCATAGCATTCTCATCTTTTTTAAACGTTGAGATTCACCACATCATCACTCTATCCATAGTATAAATAATTGATGTTATGCAATATTCCAACCTAATTAAAAGAGAAGCCCAAGCCTCAAAGAATACCAATTCGTGTCGACGCAATTTTTCAACTCGATTGCTTAAGTGTATAAAGAATGCACCTCTTCAACCACTTAGCAAAAATAAGAAGTTTGAAAATAATATATTGACATATATTTTTTCTAAGATTATTTTGAGATTTTAGCTTAAATCTCTTTTATAGAACGATTTTCAAGGTTCTATTATATATATTAATTGATTTTGTTACAAAATATCTTTATATTAATTAAGTAATTAATTAGAAAGAGAAAATCAGTTAATTGAGTAGAAAGAAAAAATGAATGAGTCTCATTAATAAAGAGCAATTTTGGAAACTATACGTTGAACTATAGAATTAATGATAAAAGTATCTTCCTTAATTCACTTGATATTGTTTTATAAAAAAGGAAAGGAAAAGTATGTGTTATCAATTAATCATTACTCTCAGCTCAAATAGGATTGTCTTCAGTATGAGAATAGATGTGGGAAACAAAAAAAAATTAATCATTACTCTTTAAATGTCTCTTTTTTGCATGTGTTGTCTCTTTGGAGTAAATGATGCGTCAACAGAGGATGAAATGAGATAAGGAACACAATGGAAGGTATATGAGAGCACTTTTTGTCCTTCACCGTGTGTCACTCTATGTATTATAAGTTATGATTGATTGAAATAAATATATACACTACACCAGAATTGATTATAACAATTATCACTTAACAATGCTTATGTGTTGAACGTTGTTAAATGTAAAGCAGAAGAGAATTAACAACGCTTATTGAAAAAATCGATTTTAAAGGTGTTATCTTTTGTTATATTTAACCGCGCTTATTGAAGCAAGCGCTGTTAAATGTATACTTCATATATTTAACAATAATTTTTCAATAAAAATTGTTAAAGGTGTTATCTTTCACAACACTTATCGAAGAAAGCGTTGTTAAATGTGTTATCTTTGACAATGCTTATTGAAGCAAACGCGGTTAAAGTTTCATATATTTAACAGCGTTGTTAAAGCGTCAATAAGCGCTGTTAAAAGTTTGTTTTAGTGAGCGAGAATCTTTTCAAATTCAAAAACAAAACTTCACACAATGATATATATCACTCAGTTTATTATTTCTCTTACTTTTCTTTTTCTCACAAGTTACATTTTATTTTTCTCTTTTGTTTTTAGTTTCTTTCTTCAAGCAAGTTATCGATTTTTTTGTTTTTCTCTTCAAACATAAGGTATTGTCTTATTTAGAAAGTAGACATTTAACAACGCTTGCTTTAGTGAGTGTTGTTATATGTTTACTTTCTACGGCGCTCATATAACTTTATATACTACTGTACTCATATAGAAAGTGTCACAAAAATGTTGTTAAATGATAATTTTAAGTACTGTTGTTTTGTTATTATGACGTAGTGTTCAAAAATTAATTATTAAGTATTTTCCTGACCAATCACTATTCATTACACACAAAAATGTCACATAATATGAGAAAAAAGATATGATCCAGTTATGTATGCAAGAACTGGTCTGCATATACTCCCCCTTTCAGTAGTTAATTAACTAATTCTTTGCTGAGAATAGAGTTTGATTCTCATTATTAGTTCATGTTTCTAGCAACTTTTAAGTTTTAAGCATTGACACAAGTTTCCCAATGCACTCTTATACATTCCATCAGAATCAATGTCCACGTGCCTGTGATGATTACTGAAATCTCAGTAACATGGGTAAAGCTTGTTGCTCACAATTCAGCCATGACATTCAGAATGTAAAAGACTATAATATATTAAGAGACTAATTATAATGAAATAATAAAACTAAAAAAATGTAATATTTTGTGCAAGTATGTTAAGCATTAGTTTTATTTATGGTATTATTAAGAGTATCTTTATCTTATGGATAAGAACTAATCTTTTGTAGGATTTGTGGTTGTCCTTTCTAACAATTATCAATCTCAAAAATTGAACTTTTAACATTTTGATCATCCTAAGATTTTAGCCATTAGTTTTAATAATAGTGATTAAGATTTGTAGATAAATAGATGTGATACAATGGTCATGTTACTTTATATCCAAATGGTTCAAAGTTATTATTTACATTTTTACAATGAACAATGATTAGAAAAATCAATATAATTATTGTTTTGGAACCTCTTCTTTTAATAAAAAAAATAGTAATCACACTTTTAACTTTCAAGGGTGTCCTTAATACCCAAAAAGTTAAAACAGTGGAGGGTGCCCTTAATTTTAAGGACGTTCAGAAAGGATGGTCCCCTCTTCACAAAGACCTAAAATCAGGAATTCAGTTCAGTTGAGCTGGAAAGGCATTTCTTTTTGGGAAAATATCAGATAATATTGAGCATGACCTTTAACTAGCAAGCCACATGATATATGTAAAATTTCACACATAATTAGGACCAACACAAGTGAAGTCATCCACGGTGTTCTATCTCCAATGGGAAATTCTGAATTCACCCACGTTTTACGTAATGTACATAGAGTATGGCGAATAACATATTTCCACTTCATGTGTTACGGTTTGTCAAAAATCACTATTTTATTAAATGTTTAACTTTCATATATAATATTTCCAACCAATCATATCAAGTGAGAAATAAAGTAACACATTCTATGAGATATAATCTCGAGTATTTGTATATCTTATGTTATATTATGAATTATATCTTTTATCCCAAAATATTTATCACTTTATGTACTATTTATTATTCATTAATCAGAAAAGTAAAACAAGAATTGAATATATATTAACTTTACATTTTTGACCAATTAAACACATTCTAGGACAAAAAACGTGCTCCCAATATATTATTAAACATTATCTACATGTTCTAATATTTTTACAATAATTTTTAATAAAAAATGTCTTTATAGAGAGATTAAATTAGTTATATAAGTAAATAAATTTTTTTGGCCCCATTATTTATGAGGCATGTGCTATGCACTTGCTAAATACTCTTTTGGTCAAACTAGAATCACCTATCCTAACAACTATGTGCCAAATTTTATCTCTACCAATTATATTTAGCTACAGAACTTAAAATGAGACATCATTTTATTGTTATTTTAGCAATTTTAAAAATATAATATTTTAATCTCTCCTTTCATCTTCCTCCTTCACTGCTATACCACACATCATCTTCAACCTCTAATACATCATTCCATAACCTCATAACTTAAAAATAACATATTAAATTTTTATTATTTTAATACTAAAAATACTTAACTATTTTCAATTGCAAAATGATGAGGGATTTCGGTGAGAAGAGTTTAGTCTGTTGGACGTTTCATTGTCCTTTTTGTCAAAAATATGGTGAAGAATGAAAATGTTTTCAGAAAATGCTATTAACCTCATTCCCATGATACATTTATTACTTCTATTTCAGGTGGTGCACACTGAAAGAAAAAACTTCAGAAGACATTCAATAGCATTGATTTCCCTTGTCATATTTTTCTCATGTTAAGCTCTATGTTAATCATAGGTCCAGGCCCTCAGTTAGAATCATGGCAAAGTTTTTCAATAGGAAGGATATCTGGCTGTTGTTGTTTCTTGCTGGATGGACTTACAATTGTTGTGAATGAGGAAGATGAAAGGATATTAATTTTAGTCCTAAAATTGTTAAAATAACAATAAAATGTAGAGCTTATTTATTGGGCTTACAATTATTGAAACACGGTATTGGGACAGGTGACCCTGGTAATCCTGGAAGATTTGTAGTGTATTTATTGGATGCTCTTCTGTTGCCCATAATGTAGGGGTGAGTAGGACCCGACCCTACCCATCTCACCCAGCACGGTCCGATCATGATCGGGTCCGAATAGGGTTAGGTCTGATCGGGTATAGGTTTAGATTCAGGTTCAAAAAATAGACTTGGTCAATATTTAGGGTCGGGCATGACTCGGCTCGTCCCGTCCCATGATCACTCACTCATCATGTTTGTATGTGTTTCTACTCACATGTATATAGAGTAGTGATATTTTTTTGGTCAAAAATATCATTTATTCTTTAATTTTTACTTAATATATACATGATTAATAATATATATACATATAACATTTTATATATCAAACTACATAGTCATAATAATAAATAATATTGAGTAGTCTTTATCTAAAATGAGTATGCATTATATTTAATCGGGTCTAGGGTCGGGTTTAAAGGCTGACCCGATCGTTATTTATGGTCGGGTTAGCTTCTGGTCTAGGGCTAGATCTAGGTTCAAAAAAGTAATTCGACCAATATTTAGGGCCGGGTAAGGACAAGCCTTAACCCGTCCCAACTCGACCTATGTTGTTGTGTTTGGTTGAAAAGTAAATTTAAATTACAATTTTAATAATTAAACATTTTTTTAATCAATCAAAAACTCATGACATATGGAGTGATATTTTGTTGATACGGACAATGTTCACCCACTTTAATGGTTAACTTGATATGTTTTTTCAAACAAAGTTATTTTGAAAAATTATGTGTAAAAACATCTTAACTTGTAATATTTATGAGTACTCGTGTAGATAGTAAGTATTTGCAGATACCCAATGAATTTTTAAATTTAATTATATATTTACATATTTTATAATAATCAATATATACAAATAATTATTACATGAATAATATGATATTTATATGATAAATTTATAATTATAGTCAAATAAGGATAATTTCTTATGATATAATAATAAAGTATATAATATATAATCTTAAACGAATAATAAAAAACTACAATATATATTAAAATTAAATTTATAAATAAATAGGTAATTATGAGACGAGTATCATTAAATCCAACCTCATCCATAAACTATATTGCGGGTACCCGCTATAGTATTTATACTTCAGGTTTTTGCCATCCTACTTATGACTTTCTCAATTTTACTTTTAATTGGCCATTTATCAATTTTCACCTTCTTTTCTTCATATTATATGTCGTATCAGGAAATTAAGAAATATTAATTGTATATTTTCTTTGTTTATATTTGTGGCACTAAATGTTATATTTTTTTGGGATAACACTATGTCAGAATTGACATTTAACAATATACATTTAACAACGATTGTGTGTTGAACACTGTTAAATGTAAGGCGGAAGAGAATCAACAACACTCGGTGAAATAAATGTTGTTAAATGTGATCGGTGAATACACTTTCAACAAATCTTGCTTCAATGAGTGATGTTAAATGTAATACATTTATATATTCAATCATACTTGTTTCAGTGAGCGTTATTAAAAGTCATACATTCACACATTTAACGGTGATTGTTTCAGTGAGCGTTGTTAAAAGTCACACATTTAATAATGTTCGCTTCAGTGATTGCCTTTAAAAGTCATACATTCAACATTACTTGTTTCAGTGAGAGCTGTTAAAAAGTCATACATTCATACATTTAACAACGCTTGCTTTAGTGAGCACGATTAAAAGCCACATATTTAACAGTGTTTGCTTCATTAAGGGTTGTTAAAGGTCATACATTCAAATAACGTTTGTTTTAGTGAGTGATGAACAATATATTACATACTATTCATAACTTTATTTTACCATAATTGATGATTCTTTGTGCCTAATTGACCTTGTTTGACATGATTTAGTGTATTACACTTTATTAGACTATTATTCTTAAAATGAGTTAATTTGGGATTATTTAGCCTGATTAAATCTATTATCATTTTCAAATCATAATTGGCACCGAGAAAATTTTGGACATTACAAAAGTGAAGATTGTATTTTAGGAGTTTTTAATTGTAATTTAGTTTTGTGCCCATTTCGGTTTTACTTAGGGAATCCGGATTCCCTCCTATGCCATTCTTTCCATCACTTTAAACACATCACATTTTCGTTTTGCCTTCTTTTGCTCTGCTAGGGTTTCATTCTTTCTCTTCATTTTCGCTTTCTTCTTCCATTTCATGGAAGACTAAACTTCTAGACTAAATTCATTTGAGAATATATCACAACTCTTGAGGTTTTGTTATTAATGCATTTTCGGTTTCTTTATTATTGATTTCTTCTTAATGTAGTTTGCTTAATCTCATTGTTTAAAAATAAGTTTTGTGAGTTTATCTTCGCTTAGTTGATTTACTCTCTAGTGCATGAATGCTTAGTTTGTTTGAATTTGTTAATGTTCCATGCTTATGTAGATTTCGCTTAATTAAAGGCTTAAGTAATGAAACTGTTAAATTAGGAAGATAATGGTTAGAATATGAAATTAATCTTTTGAAACCGAGGATTGATTTGTGAACAAACAAGTCAAAGAGATTTAGCCGTTTTATTACACTGCTTACTTATTGTTACTGCATTGTTTTGTGTTCATACCATTCAACTATAAAAACTCTCACGTGTGTGTGAGTATAAGGTGTTTGTATCTTTGTTTGAAAGATAATTCTTGGGAAATGACCTAGGAGTCAATTCCTAGTACTGCAATTTAATTGTTTTATTATTTGCATCAGGTACAACCTCGATCAAATTTGGCGCCAATGCTGGGGATTCTTAGTATAATTATTAGTTTGGTATAGTTTAGTGTGATGTCTTAGAATAACTATTTTGTTTTGATTTCAAAGTATAGACATGATTTATTGTAGAGTAAATTATACCGATATCCCTAAATTTTAGTAAAATTACATACGCTATCATTCTCTTTTTTGTATCTACATATATCACCCTTACTTATATACATACGTTACACTAACTAACTCTGCACGATAAATAAATGTGATCTTTTAAACAAAAAATGAGTGATGAATGTAATTAAGTTAAACAAAATATGATATATTGCCGAGATAAGTCCAAATAGTATAAGATGTCATTTCTCTTTAATATTTTGGTTCATTATAAATGCATCAATAATTATACACATGTTTTTTTTTAAATCACTCTTATAACATATTTTAAAAAACCAAAAATGATGAAGATGTAATGACTCGAAAATTATTTTAATTTGTCTACACAATATATTATATTTTATTTAACTTAATTACACTAACTCATAGTGTTTTAAGAAGGGTTCATCCTGGTGAAGAGATTTAGGTAGTCTTAGTGATAAAAAAATTGGGACCACTAATGGGTGGTTGAGTGAGGGTATTCAAAGGAGTGATGGATTGGGACATGATACTAAGTTTTGGACAAATCCTTGGGTGGCGGGGTTTTGTCTTCAAAATTCTTTTGTTAGATTATTTCAGGTGGCTTTAGATAAAGATTCACTTATTAGCTCTTTGGGGGAATAGAGAAATGACACTTGGATTTGAAATCTTACTTGGAGAAAGAACTTATTCCAATGGGAACAAGAAGAAGTCAAAGATCTTATGAAAACTTGAGGATGCAAGACTTGCACATAAGACATCGAGGATAAGGGGCTCTGGATTCATGATAAGAAAGTTCATGCTTTGGTCCGTAATGCTTACTAGGTGCTTCAAAAGAAGGATAATGGTTGTAACAATGGATTTTTCAAAAGATTGTGGGCATGCAATGTTCCACCTAAGATGAGGTGTTTAGCATGGAGAATATCATTGGATGATGTTCCAACAAGGTTGAATCTATCTCGAAGAGGAGTATTAGGAGTTCAAGATCCACCTAGGTGTGTTCTTTGTGGTGTGATAGATGAATCCACTAATCATTTTTTGTTCTCTTGTTGTAAGGCTTATAATGCTTAGCAAAAACTTTACTCTTGGTTTGGTCTCAACTCAATTATAGTCAATGATGTTATGAGGAACTTTCATTCTCACACAAATATGTTTTGGATGAAGAAAAAGCCTAAACAAATATGGATGTCTTTATGGTTCGTCGTTATAGGGTCCCTATGATTGACTAGGAATAAAGTTATCTTTGAAAACCATACGTTTCAACATGAGGAGGAAATCAGTCTAATCTCCCTTCATTCTTGGAATATTCTTATTGTTGAATCCCCTGTTTCAATTTCTCTTTTGTGGAATGGGAGATGCACCCCTCTATTTGTCTTCTTGGGTGTAATGTTTAAATAACTATGTGAATATGAGTGTCATGTGTTCTCCTAGGGTTAGTTTGGGAGTTGAACTTTGGAGGGAAATGAAGGGAAAAGAAAGGCTTGGGAACCATGAAATACACTTGTGAGATGACTCTCAAGCCTTCCATTTCCCTTACTTCCCTTCCAAAACCCAACTTCCAAATAAACCCCTAATATCTCTATTTTTATTTAATTGAATTGCATTGTTGATAAAAAAAAAATTACATTAATCACATATTTAAGAAATTACACTTATTTCTTATGATGTAGTAACCAATGTAATTAATATATATGTTGAGAATGTAAATATAATTCAATAGCTTGTAAAAATAGGAATATATTGGGCCTAGAATAAACTGAAATGGGCTTGTAATAGAATCCTACTATAAATAGAAACTAGTTGTTAGGTTGGTGGTTAATCCCAACTTACACATTGCCATTTTTGGTGTATGCACTCATCACTTTCTCTTCCCATTCTTTATCTCAAACTCAATCAATGTTAAGCATAAAATATAATCCTAACAGCGGTATCTAGAGCCATACGATCAAAGAAGCATGTGGTAGTGCCAACATGGTGCAAGAAACTTCAAAAGTGAGGTTTGTAATGCCCCAAAATTACTCCAAAAAATCTTGCTCAAAAATGAGTATTTTTTTAATAATGATGTCATATAAAATCTATTTCCTTATATTCGTTTCATTTTTGGAACATCACTTTAAGTAACATACAATGCGAAAAATAAAAAACACCATTACCTAAAGGTAATAAAAATATAACTTTGAATCATACTTCATTTAATAACGAAAAATATCTGTACGAAATACAAGGTGGAAGAAATATTCGCCCAAACTGAAATTACACAAAAGGATGAGACATCCAGCACATCAAAAAGTACCCTACACATATCTAAATCGCAAGGGCTTGTGTAGGTGTACCGATCTCCCTCAATCCTCCATGCCCCCTCCTCGGACATCGAGAAGTGGTAACTCTGAATCCTCGTAGAACAATCCATCTGAAAAAACGTGATTCGAATACAAACAGAAATAAGAGGGAGTAAGACATCTAATGAATATTACTCATTGACGGCGTGGAATTACACGGAATATCATATCCAGACAGACACGCATAATAAACACAATATATAAATCACATATAAAATGCACAATGATGAATGATGTTATAATCGTAGATTATGAGGATCAAAGTCCACAATCACAATGTATGAATGTTATGCTTGTTTCATCCATCCTTTCACCAATATCCTCCCAATATACTATTCGGAAATAACTAAGAGTACTGGTCCCATAACAAGCCGATTTGAATTGACCAAAATTATTCCTCGCAAGGATATATGATCAATCTGTTCCAACGGAACTGTCCATTTCAGGACGGTGTCGTATCAAACACTTTCTGGGCATCCCTCTCATTGATCCTGATTGCAAAAAGGGGTTGTTAGAGATTTTCTAGTTTGCACTGTGAGAACTGTCTGATCCAACATAATATCTCATCCAGGAATACAAGGGACTCGTCTCACCTAGACTCACCCTCAAGACTTTGCTGACGAGCCATTGCCATCGTCGTCCTTCTCAACATCTCGGGGCTCGTTCGTCTCCCGTAAATTTCCTCTCCACTGCTTCATTATCCATAATGAGTATGCACACTAATCGATGTTAGCCGATTAAATCTTTTAATCATTATTTTATACGATTGGTCCAACCTAAGACATCTCCCAAAGGAATGCTTCATGTGGGACCCAATCTTACGTCATCACGTAAAAGAGGAATAACATCCTTACCACTACGAACCATCGTTGAGTATCCTGGACGACCACATGGCTAAGCCTCTTACGGTCAGACGACCTCGCTACATGGTATCATGTAATCCTTTTTGGGCATTGCCCTAATCACGACATCACAGTCAGAAACCTTGCCTTTAAATAGGCGCAAGAACAAAGATACTTGTATAAGTTTGACAATTTTGGGCACCAGACTCAA
>NW_017724613.1:0-250 GCF_001865875.1 Lupinus angustifolius | reverse complement strand
TCGCTCAAGCAACAAATCCATCAAAAATTGGTCAAAATACCTGTTTGGTCCGTGCCCGAGCGAAATACGGTCGCTCGGGTGCCAAAAACGTCCAAAACGGGCCCTCTGGCCCTCACCTTTAACAAAACAATTCCTTACTTTTATTACTTTCAAGAATTTCATATAGTTATCTACCTTTACAACTTCTTGATGGCAAACATGTCATTAGACTCTCGTATATATGAGAGTTATCGTTCAGACGACTTAAAAA
>NW_017724612.1:0-1181 GCF_001865875.1 Lupinus angustifolius | reverse complement strand
TCATGGATAACTACCACAATACTTGATATTTTTAGCTATCTTACACATACAACTTAAGAGAGTATCCGTACAAAATCCATGCACACAAATAGTTGATTAAGTACAGGTTTTCTTAATACACAAATGTAACTCCAAACTTTTGAGATAGTTTAGGAGATCTGGGTGTCATATTCGGACACCACTATGTCACGATGTATTCTCCCTCACTTGAGTGTGTCGGGTAGCTAGGTTCTATGTTTGTAGGTGAGCTTACTTGATCTGATCTCCTCTCGAACTCTTCATTATGCCAAAATAACATTAATTAGTTAACTGACGATAATAATTATACTCACAAAATAACTTTTTATGCGAAGATAAAATTTGCGATTTAAAATGAATTTAATTGCTTTCGTCCATCTGATTCAAGGTTGAATATCCTTGAATCATCATTTGTCATTGAAAGTCTTACAATCAAATAACACTTTTTAAACTAAGATTTTCAATAAAACTTATACCAAAATTATGTCGTAATCCATGGATATACATCAGTCTAGTTCCCAGGAAAGAGAGGTGGGTCGTAAAGACACCCTTAAATACCAAGTCTTTCCTTAGATAGAACCTTTTTAGACATGTATTCTCACTTCATTACATTTTTCCGATAGTTCATAAATCTTATTTTTTGTAAGTAAAACATTTTTACTAAAACTAACCTTTTAAAATAAGATCATTAAGCTAGACTTTTCATTTTGAAAGTAAATCAATTTAAACAAATCAATACTTTTAAATTAATATTTTTTAAGTAAATCTTCACTTAACTAAGATTCAACATTTTTAAATCATTTGACCATCTAAGACTTCATAATACTTTAAGTTTATAAAGTCAAGACTTTTAGGTAAATCTCATTATTTCAAGTATACTACTAAAACAAATTTTCATCAACATCTTAACACCTCCTAATTTTTTAGGAAAAAACCTCAAGGGTTAGTAAGTGTTAATTTCATAGTCATGAAAAAGAGTGACTCTTAATTTAATATTTTACACTAAACATCTTTTAGTTATTCTTACCACTTTAAAGTAAGTAAACTAAAATAAATACGACAATTTTTTATGAACATCTTAACACCTCCTAATTTTTTAGGAAAAAACCTCAAGGGTTAGTAAGTGTTGTTTTCATAGTCATGAAAAAAAATGTCTCTTAATT
>NW_017724611.1:28238-84981 GCF_001865875.1 Lupinus angustifolius | reverse complement strand
TCTACTTTATGAACAACATAATAAAAGCTCATAACTTTCTATGAAGTATGAGAAGAAGATGAAGAAGAGAAAATAAAAGACTACCTTAGTTTATATATGAAATTTAGTGTAAAAATTATAGAATGGGGTGAGGAATTTATAGGAGAGCCTCACCCTCATCAAATCAGAAAATTTAATGCAAAGTAATTAAATTTAGACTAACATAGGTGATATGTCTAATGGTGGTGGAGTGAGAGGATTTGTTGAGTGATTTAGGGGATTTTGTGTAAGAGAATATGTACTTTTGCTTGTTTAACAAGCAAGCTTCTTACATGAAAGTGATGTGACCTTTTCGATGGCACATTCTCGATTAAACCGTTCCCGATTATTGTCGACTAATACCCAAGCGGATAATAAAAATCTCCCGATTTCAGTTTACGGTTAGAACTTCGAAACATGGATTTCGGAGTGAACAAAAATTAGAAATGCGTCATGGACAAACTTGATGTCTATCTTGACTCGAAATAATATTTCGAAGCCAATGGCGCAATCAAAATTCGATTCCGAGTTACGAACTCAAAAACACGTTATTGGGCCGAATTCGGGCGAATTTGGGTCCGACAGAACCTCAAAAACTTTCCGTCACAGAAAATTACGAAAGTTTACCAAAAAAATAGGAAATCACAAAACAAGACTAACACTCAACTATGGTTTAGTCTAATTCAATAGCGATTAATTTCTAAATTTAATCGTTTTTAAAATAAATAATTAATAAAAGATACACATAAAATTCACGGTGTTACAAGGTTCACGACAATGATCAAGAAAAGGAAGTGAAGAATAGGAGATGTGGAAATAGAAAGAAGAAGATGACAATATCATGTGGTTTTTCAATGAACCTACCCATTCTTGATGGGAATAATTTTAATCATTGGAGTATCCAGATGAAGGCCATTTTCGGGATTCAAGAGTTCTTGGATGTGCAGATTGAAGTTCATCCACTCAATTAGAACCCAACAGAAGCCCAAATATTGGAGTGGGCAGAGCCAATTTCGGAAAAAATCTCAGTTGCCTTTTCAGCCAAAGAAGCATGGGAGATCCTTGACAAGTGTTATTCTAGTATAGTGAAAGTAAAGAAGGTAATGTTGCAAATAATGAGAAGACAATATGAGTTACTGCAGATAGAGCAAAAAGAATCCATCTCTAAATACTTCATAAGAATCCGAGCTTTAACCAACTTGATGAGGAGCTGTGGGGAGCAATTGGTTGGACAAGGTATTGTTGAGAAAATACTTAGAACCTTTTCTGCAAAATTTGATCATGTAGTAGTAGCATTTCAAGAATCTAAAGACAGTGAGAACCTAACAATTGATGAGTTATAAGGCTCATTGGAAGCACAAGAGTAGAGGCTCATGGAAAGATTATCATAAAGGCAGTCTCAACAAGCTTTAAGTGTCCAATTCAAGAAGAAAGGTAATTCTGCTTATGTTGATAGGCAGATCAGAAGTAGTAGAAGGTGGAATGAAGATAATGGTAGTGATGCTTGGAAATCAAACTTGATTAATAGTGGAAGCCACAAGTATGGAACACCTAAGTTGATTCATGATCTTGAATCCAGAAATGTTAGAGGAAAAGGGGGCAATTTCAGTGGAAAGAAAAAGAAAGACAAAAGCAAGATCCAGTGTTTCAACTACAACTACTAGGGCCATTTTGCCTCTGAATGTAAATTCAAAAGAAGAAACAAAGAAACAAATGCTAGATTGTCAAAGATGATGAATCAGAAGAAGAAGTATTGCTAATGGCAGAGGGAGTAGCTTCAAACTCAAGGAAAACTGACTCAAATGAGAATTCAGTTACAAGCATAGAAGAAACTAAATCAGATGAAGATGTGTTGATGATGATCACAACTAAGGATACTCAACAATCATCCTTAGAGAGTTGGTTTCTAGACACAGGATGCTCCAATCATATGACTGGTCACAAGGATTGGTTCATCTCACTTGATAACTCAGTCAAGACTAAGGTCAAGTTTGCTTATGACAGCTCAATCAATGTAGAAGGGACATGAAAGATCTTGATAAAAAGGGAGGATGGTGAAGTATCTAGCATCTCAAATTTCCTTTGTGTACTAAGAATGATAAACAATCTCATTAGTCTTGGGCAATTGCTTGAAAAATGTTATAAGATGAGGATGGAAGACAGAGTGCTAAAGATCTTCAACAAGAAAGGGAAACTAATCTTGAAGGCTCCAATATCAAATAATAGAACCTCTAAGATATGAATCCACTTAAGTGATCATAAGTGCTTAAAGTCCACAAGAGTATGACATCAAAGAATTTGTCATCTAAATCTTAAAAGTTTAGATTTGTTGAACAAAGCTGGAATGGTAACAGGACTACCTGAAATCAACACCACTACTAGCATGTGTGAAGATTGCATTATCAACAAACAGACAAGAAACAAATTCACCTCACAGATTCCAACAAAAACAAGTAGACCCTTAGAAGTGGTTTACACAGATGTTTGTGGTCCTTTTGAAGCTCAGTCACTAGAAGGAAACAATTACTTTGTGACCTTCAAAGATGACTACACAAGGATGCTATGGATTTATCTGATTAAGAAGAAAAGTGAAGTGTTTGAAAAGTTTAAAAGCTTTAAAGCACTTGTTGAGAATCAGTGTGAAAGGAAGCTAATGTTGTTGAGAAGTGATGGAGGAGGTGAATATGTATCGAATGAGCTGCATGAATTCTGCAACAGAGAGGGTATCACACATGAAGTGGTTGCACCATACACCCTTCAACATAATAGCACAACTGAAAGGATCAATAGAACTCTGCTAAACATGGTAAGGGGCATGCTGAAATCAAAAGGACTACCTAAGAGATTATGGAGGGAAGCTATGACCACTGCAGCCTATGTTGAAAATAGATTTCCTACAAAAAAGGCTGAAATGGATGACACTTGAGGAAGCTTGGTCAGGGATCAAGCCTGATGTGAAACACTTTAGGATCTTTGGGTCAATTTGCTTTAAGCATATACCAGATAACAAAAGGAAGAAACTAGATGACAAAGGAGAAAAGCTCATCTTCCTAGGGTACCATACAATAGAAGCCTATAAGATCTATAATCCAAAGACAAATTCCATCTCATACAGTAGATACATCAAATTTGATGAGACTCAAGTTTGGGATTGAACACAACAGATGCACCCTTAGCAAGGGCAGGTCAGATGGATATAGAAGAAAATCAGGACACAACAGAAAGAATCACAACAAATGCAGATAGTAGTGCTGCAACTGATAGACCTCAGAGGCAAAGACAAGTGTTAATCAGATTGAGGGATTATGAAGTATTTTATGATACCTCAATCACAACAGATGGTGATCTAGTACATATGGCATTATTGGCAGAAATAAAACCAATTAGTTTTGAACAAGTTGCCAAAGAGTCTTGTTGGATTGAAGCTATGAATGAAGATATAAGATTAATAAAAAGAAACAAGACTTGGGATCTTACAACACTACCTAGAGGGAAGAAAGCTATTCCAGTCAAATGGGTCTACATGGTGAAAGTAAAGCCAAATGGAAATGTGGCCAAGTACAAGGCCAGGTTGGTTGCAAAAGGCTTTCTGAAGAGTCTTGGCCTGGACTTTGATGAAGAATTTGCACCAATTGCAAGAACAGAAACAGTGAGACTAGTCATAGCAATTGCAAGTACAAAGAACTAATCTCTAAGCCAATTAGATGTGAAGTGAGCTTTTATAAATGGCCCCTTGGAAAAAGAAGTCTTTGTAACCCATCCTCAAGGTTTTGAAGTTCCTGGACAAGAAAAAAAAAGTCTACAAATTGCATAAGGCTCTTTATGGATGGAGACATGCACTCATGGAATGGATTAAGAGAATAGATGGTTTCTTCTTGAAACAAAGGCCTCATCAGATGCAAGAATGAGCATGAAATCTATATAAAGGAAACATCCACTGAGGCATCAATCATAATATGCTTATATGTGGATTATCTATTGACCACTAGTTGCAACAATAAAGAGATAGAGGACATCAAGACAAAACTGAAGCTGGAATTTGAAATGTCAAACCTAGGAACACTCTCATATTTCCTAGGAATTGAGTTTGCTAAAACTAGCAGATGGATCTTGATGCATTAGAACAAGTACACCTCAGAAGTACTTAAGAGGTTTAACATGTCTAATTATAATCTGTTGCAACACCAGTAGAAGTTGGCAATATCCTCTGCAAAAGAAGTCTATGTGATGAAGTTGTTGACTTAACACTCTATAGACAAATAATAGGGTCACTAAGATATATCTACAACTCTAGGCCAGATATAGCCTGTGGAGTTAGGCTGGTTAGCATATACATGAAAGACCCTAGAAGATTACACTTACAAGCAGCTAGGGAATTGCTCAGATACTTGAAAGGAAGTCTAGATTATGGGGTGTTATTGCCTGCAAGTAATGAGAAGAAACTAAGACTCCTTGATATAGATTGGTGTGAAGATAAGGATGATAGGAAGAGTACCACAAGATACATATTCAAGTATGGAAATGCATCTGTTAGTTGGAATTCAAAGAAGCAAGAAGTGGTTGTACTCTCATCTTGTGAAACTAAGTATATAGTTGCATGCCTAGGAGGTTGTCAAGGTCTATGGCTACAATCTCTCTCAAGGAAATGGGTGTGCATACAGAAGAGACTATGCTGATTTTTGTGGACAACAAACCAGCAATCAATCTCTCCAAGAATCCAGTCTCCCATGGGCATAGCAAGCACATAGAGACCAAGTATAACTTCTTGAGTGATCAAGTGGAGAAAGGGAAGTTGGAATTGGAATTCTGCACTTCCTTGGAGCAACAGGCTGATATACTAACAAAACCATTGAGGAGAGAAGCTTTTGAAAAACGGATAAGGCAACTTGGAGTTGTGAGTTTGGCTAGCTTGAATTAAGGTGGAGTGTTAAGAGTGTAAATGTAATTCAATAGCTTGTGAAAGTAGGACTGTATTGGGCCTAGAATAAATTGAAATGGGCTTGTAATAGAATCCTACTATAAATAGAAAGTAGTTGTTAGGTTGGTGGTTAATCCCAACTTACACATTGCCATTTTTGGTGTATACACTTATCATTTTCTCTTCCCATTCTTTCTCTCAAACTCAATCAATGTTAAGCATAAAACATAATCCTAACAATATAAAATAGGAGGTTTGTATATATATATGTATAGAAAAGGAAAAATAATTTGTGTAATTTTATTGAAACTCAAGAGTATCAGTATAATTAACTCATATTTTTATTACTACCGTACCATCGACCCCATGCAATACAAATAAAACTCGATTATATTGTTGTAATCCTTAAATTAAAATGAGATAATATTTATCTTTTAATATTTACCAACATTTGCTTTGTGCATAATTGCACACATTAAAATCTTACATAAACTCACATTAAACTTGTAATTTAAGAGGTTATGTGATGAGATTAGAAGAGGAGGAGGAGTTAAAGGTGGTGTATCACAGTGGCGGAGCTTTATGAGGGCAGGTGGGGGCAATTGCCCCCATGGATTTTTGTTTCATTTGTTTAAAAAAAAATTATTTACCTTTTTCTAATATATATTTTTACCTTATACAAATTGTATATTTCTTCTAAAAATTTAGATAATAGATAAAGTTCTTTAGATGTGTAAATATAGATATTGCTTATAATATTTTTATTTCATTTGAGTTCATATTGATGTTGCACTTAAGAAAATATTATAAAATCATAAATTGTCTTTGTCAAACTTTTGTATCAAAAGTCCTAATATTCTATGTATTTTTATAAATCATTTAATATTTATAACATATGTATTTTTGTGCCAAAATATACCTATGGACTTCAATGTGAGTAAGAAATGGTTTATTTGAGATGTTAGTTTCAACCTTTTATTATTGATGTTGTTAGTAATTCATGTTTGAAAAACTATCAATCAGCTCTGAATAAAGTGCAACTTTGATGATATAGTAAAAGTAAATTCATATAATTTGTTTGATCAAGTTATTTGTCTTATCTTAACTATCATGATTTAACTACTATAGGAAGACAATTTTCAGCAACGAATACAACAAATAAATTTTTGTAGTAAAATAGAAGATGAATTTCTTGTAGATAACATTATGATTTATTGAAATATAAATAGCTGAAATTTTTACTCTTAATTCGATTATAGATGAATTGAAGTCTTTAGTTAAGAGGGACATTTTAAATGAATATACATTTATTTTGATGTTTTTAATTTTTAATTATTATTATTTAGAATTAATATGTTAGTTTGAAACTTTGAAATAATTCTAATTACAAATTACAATTAAATATTATTGCCCCTCCTAGACTCTAGCTCAAGAGTCGCCATTTGGGGGCTATGGTGCTGATTCAAAAGCTCTTCAAAGAGAGAGAGAATGAACATTCTGATAATGGTTGGATTTTTATGTTTTGTGCAGTTGAAGTGACTGTAAAAAGATGAGGAGGATCAACTCATCTTTTCAAAAAGGATGGTCTTTTGTGTTTGGTTGGGTAGTTTCTGTAATATGTGGGGTTCCCTTGTTATGGATATAGTGCTTATTCATGCACCAAAACTTTTTTTTTTGCTTCTTGTCGTGCACTTCTTCATATTTGATTCTCTTCTTACTTGCCAGAACCAGACATGCATTAGATTTCAGATCTTTTTGATTAGCCTTAGACAATTTATGTGACCATCTTTCAATTCTTCACCTTTCCATTATTGTTATCTGCTTCTACTTGTATTACTCTATTTGTCCTTCAATCTACTCTGGTATTTATGCTATGCTTCTATTCGGATCCATTCATGTCCCTTTATCTGGTTGCTTATTTTCTGTTTGATTCCATTACAATTTACTATATATGGAGAGCCTAAAGATCATTTTTTGCTTGATTTTAATTTTTCTATATGGAAATGAATGATGAAAATCTGGTTTTGAATTTCTATGCAGCTTTCATCATTTAAAATCTCCTCACAAATGTTGATTTAATTTTCTCCACCAATATTTGGATAGAAAGCTAGATATTCTGAGTAACTAGAGGATTGGATAATGTTTAAAGGGTGAGATTAAAAGATAAATATTATAACATTCTTTCTTATTTTTTTAGAATAGATACTTAACTAGGATATCAATCTATCAGTTAGTCATACAGTATTATTAACTTTTAAATGTCTAATGTAAGACTTTAGTAAATTTTTTAGGAAAACTTTTTATTTGTACTAGAAATTTTTTGTGCAACATCCTTTCAAAGAAGGGTGTGTTTTCATGCTTTTCTTTCTTTATTTAAACTTGTAACATTTTTTTGTTAATGAATAGAGAAAAAAAACTTTCATACACACATATTTTATATAAATTGTTTGAATAATAAATATGAACTATAAGTATGAACCATTTAATTACATATACATAATTAACACTAAAAACTAATTAATGATCACATCATTATTTAAAACAATTGTATTATTTATTTTTCAATCTTCACTATTTAAATAAATAAAAATTTGCTAGTGTTTCAAATTTTGTCCGCCTAGTAATAATGAAGCAAAAATAAAAAAAAATCAACAAATATTTAATTTTTTTCAATTTACAATCTGATCTTTTCCATATAGATTTAATAATGTTTATTTCTCATATTAATTATTTATCATAAATATTTCCCTAACAGATATTGCTTTCTTTCCTATAATAACTATGTTAAACGTGTTAATGATGTTTGGAGCAGAAACAAGCACCTATAAAACGATGCCTTTGGTCTACTTCATAGGTGGTTCTTCCCTCGACTCATTTATTGTGTTTCGTGTTGCAGTTGGTGCATGGGTTCAATGGAGGGACATAACAAAAACGTGGCTAGCAAAGGATTGTTCATTGTGGCATTTGGTTCTGAAACCAAAAAGGGTGTTGCTGGTGCTGTCTAAATCCTTTGTTGGGAACAATAAACAAAAGAACCAAATATATCTTAGATTCATAATCATATAGATTTAACATGGTTTGGGCGGTGGTGTCAGAATTTGAGCAAGTGGGGTTGTCTCTAACTCTGTCTTTTGAGAAAATATTATATATATGTTTATGTTTCAGATAGCTTTTTTCTGTTGCCAATATCTTCATAGGTTGTGTTACCATTTTAGTAAGTAACTTTGTTCTTTGAGTCTCTGGGAAAAGAAAAATAAATAAAACCCATGTTAAAAAATATATTTTTGCATTCTTTCTGGTCTCGATTTGTGGAAAAGATTCTGTTTTACTAGGAAAATATACCATATTTCTAGTTCATCTTTTATTCACCTATGAATTTCAACCAGTCACTTCACATTCCTTTTTTATTTCTCTAGAAAATCTATACTGTTGAGTTAAGGTGTTTGAAGCTGTGGTTAAAACTTAGGATTTGGATCCAAATAAGGAAGGAAAGTGAGAAACATAGCTATTTCATTTGGCCAAGATGAAGTTTATGAAACTTGGATCTAAGCCTGATTCTTTTCAGAATGATGGTGATAATATCAGGTATGATATGAGATCAGTCTCTGATCTCTCTTGCCAGAACTTCATTTCACTTGTGCTATTTTTTTCGTATCATTTCTCATCTTATGGATAAGAAACTAATCTCTTTCAAACTCTTGGACTTTTGGTCTTTCTGTCGATCCACTTGTGTTATGTGTTAAAGTCTATTTTCCCTTTGGGGCTCTTATCTCTTATTCTTACTATTTTTCTTTCAAAACACATAATTGGTTTCTTTTTTATCTTGTTTGGTTCCTGATCATATTTCATTTTTCATGTGTTTTCCCTCTATCTGAACAATCAATCCTAGTAGACATCAAAATCACATTCAGCTTCATGGTTTTTGTCTTGATGGACTTTTTATTTTCATTTTTTCCTTAATTTTTCATATTGTTAAAAGAAATTGGAATTTTGACTCCTATTACAGAACAAGATCGGATAATAATTTTATTCTCCTAGTGGTTCTTCCAGTCTGAAACTACTATAGAATCCAGATTTTAATGTATTTGATTTCTGCTTGTAATTCATGCATGCATATTATTATATATTAGATTGTGATTAATTAGCTTAAATTAATTTTAAGATGGTATGTTGTAAATTGTAATGTTAAAACTCCTAATTATATATTTTTATCACAGTAGGATAAGCAATCATCCATACAATATATATAGTCTAGAGAAAGATTAATATTTTACTGAATTGTATTGAACTTCTATGCGGTCCTACTGTGTTTGAAATAATAAAAAATAAAAAAAAATCATTACACTTTGTAATTATTTCTTGAATGAAACTTGTTAGAATGATATTATTTTTTAAGAGTTCAATTTATTTGCAATTAATGTTGTATTATAATTGAGGATTTTAAACCATATCACATTTTTAGTAATCATTTCATTTCCAATTTAATTCTTGTCATTTCTTTCCAATGACAGTTAATCTGGACAGTATATCATGCATGGCTTCCTTTGATATACAGTACTAGGATGTTCACTATTTACATGCTAATTTTATATGGAAACTAAAATTAATGGTGTGAACAATAAAAATATTTGAACTAAAACAAGCGTTTATTCTTCTTACAAAACACTAAAATCTCTTGCCACCATCTAGTTATATTCACTAAACTTAAGCTTTTGTGTTACAAGATTTTAGATGTATGTAACCAACAAGTCATAAGAATTTATAGGGATTTTGTCTTTGTTTGCATTATTTATGGAGAAAATGACATTATATTTTAAATCTGCAGCAGGTTCAGTTAATTTTTCTTGGGATTTTATTTTTCTCCTTTAATTGTTTAATCATCTTGATTTGTTTCTTTCGTTTAAAACTAACACGAACCGGAACATATTTGTCAGGTATGTGGCGACTGAGTTGGCAACTGACATAGCCATAAATGTTGGAGATGTAAAGTTTTATCTCCATAAGGTAAGATTCAATCTGACATTGAGGTGATATAGTGTTCTGATATATAGCTTGCATGGTAAGCGAATAGCGAATTTATCTTCTGGATTAGGACAAATATCCCTTTATTAGAGATAGAATTCAGTAATTCAATCCAACTGCTATGAAGGATCATCACATGTCCTGTCAATACTTGTTTACAGGAAAAACATAGGATCAAATGATGTTTTAAGGCTAAACTAGTTTAATCAGTTCGTTCTCGACTAAGTAGGTAGGGATGCAGGGTAAAATTATGTATGTAATTATGTATTCTTAATCATAAGCTGACCAGGTTGGTTTTATTTTGGACTAGTACAAATTGTTTTGGTATTTAGAGCCTGGAGGTTTGTATCTGTCAAAAGTTCTTGATTGGATTTCATAATAGCTTTACATACTTTATTAACCAAAATAATATTTTTGTAATTATTATTATACGCAATTGGTTTGTTGAATGTGCCCTTGATCCCTATGTAAATTAGTTAATTCTGATCGTGGTGTTATACTTTCTATTTCTCATCACAATCTTAAACTGAATCAATATCTGCAGTTTCCTCTTTTGTCCAAAAGTGCGCGCTTCCAAAAGCTAGTTACACAAACAAATGAGGAGAATAGCAATGAAGTTCATATCCATGATATTCCAGGAGGACCGGCTGCTTTTGAAATATGCGTCAAGTTCTGTTATGGTATGACTGTCACACTAAACGCATACAATGTCGTTGCAGCTCGGTGTGCTGCAGAGTATCTCGAGATGTATGAAACTGTTGAGAAAGGCAATCTTATCTACAAGATTGAGGTCTTCCTCAATTCCAGCATTTTCCGGAGTTGGAAAGACTCGATTATTGCTCTTCAAACTACGAAGTCTCTTCTTCCGTGGTCCGAGGAACTCAAGATAGTGAGCCACTTCCTTGACTCTATAGCTACCAAGGCTTCAATGAATACATCAAAGGTGGAGTGGTCATACACCTATAACCGGAAAAAGTTGCCATCTGAAAATGGTAATGATCCTCATTGGAATGGTATGAGGAAACCACAAATAGTTCCAAAAGATTGGTGGGTGGAAGACCTTTGTGAGCTCCAACTCGATCTCTACGAACGGGTCCTAACAGCAATAATAACAAAAGGCAATGTTTCCGGTGCTGTAATTGGAGAAGCTCTGAATGCTTATGCCTCAAGAAGGATGCCTGGTTTCAACAAGGGAATAATCCAAGGTGGAGATGTTGTAAAGAATAGATTATTTCTGGAAAAAATTAGCCGACTATTGCCCACGGATGCAAGCAGCATTTCTTTCAGTTTCCTGCTGAAGTTATTAAGGGCAGCTATTCTGGTGGAATGTGAGGAGTTGGAGAGATCGGAACTGATGAGGAGAATAGGTAAGTGCCTTGATGAGGCTAATGTAGCTGATCTATTGATTTGTGCCCCAGTTGGTGAGGCGATTTTCGATGTTGATACCGTGCAAAGGCTAGTTGAAGAGTTCGTAGCAGGTTGGCAACATGCTCAGACTGATTCTCTATTGGAAGAAGAACTGCAGGAGATTAGCAGCCCCAAGATGGTATCAAATCCTTCTAAGTTGAAGGTGGCAAAACTGGTGGATGGCTACTTGGCCGAGATTGCACGTGATCCCAGTTTACCTGTTTCGAAATTTGTTAATCTTGCTGAATTGGTATCAAGCTTCCCAAGACCATTTCATGATGGCCTTTATCGCGCCATTGACATGTATTTAAAGGTAAGTTCTTCCTACTCGAAGTTAGTCTGCCAGCTCTGGAAGTATATACTAGTCAAGTTTAGTTGCTCATATTCCCATTCTTCTTTCGCCATTGATATTTTGAACATTTTCCCTAATCGGCTAAAGGTATAATTGCGGTTTTCAATAGGATCCATTGCTATATCCAGACATATGTTCTTTTCTGCAATTAAATAAAGCACAATCCAAAAATGTTAAAGATAAGGAACTCTTAACTGACATAATCCGATACATAATTCATATCTGTAAAGTTTGATGAGGAGTGGTGACTTAGCCTATCGTTTTTTCATGCAGTCATAGTATAATATCTAGTCATCAAAATCTCCACATTAATTTTCCTAGTGTACTCAATAAAATAACATTAATGGAGTAATTCCATTGATGTTAACAAAATTTCCAAGGCTAACTATAGTACAATGTCATGCAGGAACATCCTGGAATCAGCAAGAGCGAGAGGAAAAGAATGTGTAGGTTGATGGACTGCAGGAAATTATCTGCAGAGGCTTGCATGCATGCTGTGCAGAATGAGCGTCTTCCGATGCGTGTTGTTGTGCAGGTTCTCTTCTTTGAACAACTGAGAGCTACACCATCTTCTGGAGGTACCAGCACACCGGATCTTCCCGGGTCTATCAGGGCCTTGCTTCCTGGCGGATCTCATGGAAGCTCAAGGTCCACTACAACAAATGCAGAAGAGGAATGGGACACTATGGGAACAGCGGAGCACATAAATGCACTGAAAGGAGAACTCGCCACACTAAAATTATCAGCTGGAGGTAGCGAGGGTAGCAGTAGAAACAGCCACGGCGGCGGTAAAGGCAACAATGTAGAGAAAGTAGTTGCTGCTAATAAAATGAAAAGTCTCATGTCAAAGAGGTTATTCTCTAAGATTTGGTCAAGCAAAGAAAGAAGCAGTGAGCTAACTAGCTCTGATACATCAGAGAGCCCTGATTCTACTGTTGCAGAGGAAACAAAATCTACTCCATCTAGAAGTAGGAGAGTTTCAGTATCTTAGAGCATGTTTTAAAAGACTTCAAGCTCCAATTATTGTATAATCTTCTTACTCTAGTAGCATTAGGAGTTAGTTCTTACTAACATCTTCCAGTTGATTACCAGTTTTCCAGTTGAACCAGCCGGTATGGTCCGGTTTTCACAACCCTGGATTATCCCGTGGAACTTCGAGCAAATGTTTGGATGTGTAGTCAAAGAATGAGGCACCAAGATAAGTATATGTTGATTGTGGTTATATCATAGTTCATATCTCTTGGATGCAACTTTCAATCAGTCATTATGGTGTTATTAGAATAGTGATAAGCTAAAGTAGTGACCCAACTTTGATGTAATATAATGAGAAAAGGAATGTCATTGCTCTTCACTTCTTTAACCTTCCACATCTTAGTTTGAATATGGTTATTGGAGATTGGTTTGTGATTAACAATATTAGTAAGCTTAGCTTTTAAAGGAAAGGCCAAGTATTAGTAAAATCTGTTAGACTTGGCTTAAAATTTAGGATGTAATGAGTTACCATCAATTGGACACATTAGGTATGGAGAATTTAATTATTCCATTCTCTTAGATAAGATACCTGATATGAAAGATTGATATAAAAGAGAATTCAAAATAAATTAATTTGGGTATTGCAACTGAAAATCATTTAGTTGAATGTATGATGTATTAGGATTTACTTTCAATTGGTCTATACCAATTGTTTAAATAAACTAGCAATCAAATCTTAAAAAAGAATAAAAAATAGAGGGAATAACAATGGCCACAAATAAAAAAATTTATTCTCTAATATATAGCTGTAGTTTCTTAATGCTCTCGGAATATTAGGCATAATTTTTTTGTATTATTTTCTATTCTCCATATTCTATTTTAATATTTAATTGTTCACTTGTTTCCAACAATTCATTCTGTTAGACAAGATAACTGATATGGAAGATTGAGATATAAGAGAATTCAAAATAATTAATTCGGGTTAAGAAACTGAAAATCATTTACTTGAATTAATGATGTTTCTATTTGTTAGCAAATCCAGGTGAGCTAACTATGTAAACTCTTGAATTTGGTTGCTATATTCAGATGTAAAGCAATACCAGGTATTTTGATTTCCCAGAATTTGAAGTTCAATGCTGATATAAAGACAGCATGGAGATTTTAATGAGCTTTTGCAAAAATGTATAAATCTTTCATTAGGCAACAACATCATCACGCTACCCTGTCTTATTAGCACTCCAAAATTTTAGAAAGAATTTGATGTTAAGTTCAATTCGTAGTTAGTCTCCATGTTTATATTTATGTCACTCTTCTCTATTATCATAAAGGATTGTACACTCGGAATACAATACTCTAGATATCATGTGCATGTGGGATGTAACGTTATTAAGTACTATATGTGTAGTGTAAGCTTTTAAATAATGGTAGTGGTTGCAATTTTGGAGACTACAAAAACCTCTAAGTTATGGACTATTGTAGGCAAATGTGGTTGATAATTGCGACCCATTTTCGGTTGCACAACTTTGTTTAGAGTTGTCACTATATTTTATAGTTAAAAATGTAAAAAAAAATTTTAAGCTCAATTACATTGGACTTTTGATATTCAGGTTCAGGAGTCGGTTACAAGGTAGGGAAAGTATTAGTACCCTACCCACCGCCTTAGGCACTACCCTTCACTAAAATATATGACTTTATTATTATTATTATTATTAAATTGTCTGATTAATTAATTCAGGTTCAGAAGTCGGTTACAAAGTAGGGAAGGTATTAGCACCCTACCCACTCACCTTAGGCAGTACCTTCACTAAAATATATGACTTTATTATTATTATTATCATTATTATTATTAAATTGTCTGATTAATTAATTAATTATTAAAAAGAAAAAATATTTATTTTTATTATGATGTCTAACAAGATTGACTCTGGTCCTACGTATCTCTATTAAGGGAATTAAGCCTTACGTAGTTCTTTAGGTAGAAAAAGATTGATTGGTTGAGTGTATTTTAATTAAAGGAAATATAAGTTTTGTTTATTATTGAAAAAAATGTTTTTATTTGATTAATTTTTGTTACTTATTTAATTAAGAAAATAAAGTTAATTGATTTTGAGTTTTAATTGATTGAAAAAAGTGGCGTAGCACGTTCTGTCGAAGATGATCTGAGAAGAAAGAGACCTCTAGGGCGACCTTCTCTCCGTCTTTGATTAAATTTCAAAGTCATTATTTCTAAAAAGTGCTTGTTCGTCATGTTTTATTTAAAAATGTTAAAAAATTATTAATCTACCCAAATATTTATAGAAATTAATTTTTATTAATTATCCAAAAAAAAGGTTTGCTTAATTGGTAGATATTTGAAAATGATTTTTTTGTTTTGCTAATTTTACCATGTTTAGATGCATTTTATTAATTCAAATAACTTTTATCAATAATTATTTTTTTTATTTTCATGAAATATTTAAAAAATAATAAATTTAATTAATTATAGAAGAAAGAATTTTTATAAATCGTCAAAATAATCATAATAAAATTTGGTTAATTAAGGAACGCATAAAAAAATAATTTCTCCACTATTTACCAATTTATTATTTATTCTAGAAAATTATTTAAATATATGTCACTGTTTTTTAAGTTTATGTCTAGTAAAATCATTATATTGTTAAAAAGAATATATTGGATAATGTTATTATAATATGAAACTAGTGGAGAAGAGAATAAATTAGATAAAAAAATGAGTCTACCTACTTATAAATGAATGGAAATCTGTACTGTGAGGGTGAGACTAGTGTGTGGCACTTGGAATCCTCTTGGACACGTGGCGGCATGCGAGTGGATGAGGTGATGCTGTTGTGACGCGTCTGGACACGTGGCATGTTCGTGTTGGATGGCTGAGGACGATGCACGAACTGAATCATACGTTCGTCCACACTAGATCCAATGCTTAGGCACGGGTGTGGATCTCCTACGGACGGATGCAACTACCAGAACAACATATCGCGTTCTGATTGGTCCATCTTTTGGTCAACAAGGAGATTGAAAAAGGTAAGTTGATCCAACG
Source organism: Lupinus angustifolius (assembly GCF_001865875.1). Taxonomy (NCBI): domain Eukaryota; kingdom Viridiplantae; phylum Streptophyta; class Magnoliopsida; order Fabales; family Fabaceae; genus Lupinus; species Lupinus angustifolius. The sequence goes on along the minus strand of NW_017724611.1, from coordinate 69,237 downwards.
GTGGTGATTCAGCCACGAAACGGGAGCACTAGTTGGGTAGTAAGCACTCCCGTACTGGATTGAAGCGTTTGCACCCTTTTCTCTCTCCTAGTAGTATTTCTCTTTGATTTTTTTCAGCGTTCCCCCTATTTTCAGTGTTTTTAGTGTTTACGGTGTAAAAAAATTTTGTTCATCATGGACTCTAAATATGACCTAACTAATCTTCGTGTTTGATGGCTTTGTGGTCCTACATTGAAATTTTATCTCCACTTTTCTGTTATTAGGAGTGATTTTGGCTTTCCCTCCTACTTGTTGTGGCTTTCAAAAGTTACAATATTTTTAATTGAGTTAATAAGATAACTTACTGTTGTGAAATCACCTCAAAATTGGATAAGGCTACATTTTTCATAGTATAATATTCTAGTTGGAAGAATGATCTTGAGATTGTGATGATTAATGGGGTTGGGTTTTTATGGCTTACAACTAAGCAATCACACCTCACTTATCATTTAAAAAACATCTTTAAATGTGTATTTCTTCCTCACATGTACTTTACTTCACTTATTTTTATTTTCTTAATTTGTATAGTTATATAGAAAATTGTATTCTTTTTTTCTTCGAAATTCAATTCTACACATCTGTATGGAACTGTACTGACATGTTATTTTTTTATTTTATTACTGTTTATAGTCATATCCGGATTTATATTTTTCCTAAACTTTTTTCCCATAACACGACCTAAACTTTTTCTTGGTTGTCTATATAAGATTTTTGTCCTACATAGCTTTTCCAACTAAATAATTGATTTCATGAAGAGACATACAATAATGCCAATCATCATCATTTTCCTCCATGATAATTATAAATTGAGAAAAAAATATATATAGAGTTTTTTATATTGTTACTGTATTATTTACAATTTATTTTTAATCATCACTAACTCTTAAATAAAAGTAATTCAAATTAATAATATAAAATGTACATGTATAAATTTTTACTATGTATGTTTATAAATACTATACTCTTATAATTTTGTATATAATTCAAGGAAATTAATATTCACTTAATAGCAAATTAAAGGACCGGTCCACATGTTGTGTGGGTTCCCTCCCACCCCACAAACTACCTTGAGCCCAGACCATTTCGTGGTCTACCTTTCTTTCATTTTTATAATATTATTAGAGATATTAGATAATAATAATAAGAGTAATAATAATAATAATAATAATAATAATAAAAAACAGGTTTTATTGCTCAACTCTTCAACTTTTCTAAATTGTAATTGTGCCTCCATACTTGGTAGTGTGGACTGAATTCTCTTAATATTAACCAAGCAGGTTTAATGATGAAAGTAAATCCATGATTCTTTTTTTTATATATGTAAATCCATGATTCTGACAAATAAATCATTAATTGTAGTCTTTTTCCTCATTATTTCCCCTTCTAGATCTTATGTTAGACAACAATTATTTCCATATATTCCACTTATGATCTGTGAATGTGTAAAAGAATTAACACTAAATTAGTGTCAGCCAAAATTGACTTTAACTAGCCATTTGTGGTTGTCCTTAAAACAAAACATTCAATTGCACTTGGTAGAATAATACTGACACTATTAATTATACTACTTATTAAATTAAACGCTTAAATCAAATGATTGGGGTTTGTCTAATCTAATTTTAGTAGAGATTTCGTGTTTGACTATTTGTGAATGTAACTGTCTTAAATACTTGATAGTGAAAGTTTTGTAATACCCTACAAAAAAAAAAAAGGATGGAAAGTATAATAAATGAGAAAAAAATATATGTACTAACAACTATATAAATTTTTATATATTATTATTATATTATTTATTATTCATATTTAATTATTATTAATTCTTTAAAAGAAATAATATAAATAAATGGTAAATAATATATTGTCTGCATATAAATTTTTACTGAGAAATCTCTTAAACTTTACATAGAGGAAAATGAAGAAATATATTCACTCCAGTCACTGGAACAACCTTTACTTTAGAAGAACAAGAAATACCGTTCAACCTTTTGTAGCCTTTTAAAGTGGCAAATTGGGAATCACTTTTCTTTTTATCGAGTCTCTTGTCTCTAAACTACATGTGACCTATGTTATTAAACACGAAAATCAGAACTAGTAGAGTGAGTTTCCATATGTAAATAATGTTTAATTGATCTAAACTAGGCAAGTTTGAACATGCTTGAACCTTGTCTATCACTTCCACTCATAATTGGCTAATCTCAATTAGTATGGGTGGTTTAATTATTGGATAAAGAAATAATCCAACTTTGGTTGTCATATTAGCCAAACGAGAAACTATTGGTGCTCGATAAGTCGGTCAATCCATTAGTTTTCATTTGTTAGATAGAACAAAAGTCATATATTTGTTTATATTTCTATTTTGAATTAATCAGATTTTAATAAGTAATATAAAAATATTATTATTTAATTTAAAAAAAATTTATTTATATGACAATATCTGATTGGTCTAGAACAATAAATAAAACACACTTAAGGACATGTGACACTGTTCACCCAACACGCGAGGAGAGAGGAATTATTAGCCCATTTGTTTACAAAAATAGTTTGGCAAATGTTAACCACTAAGATGGGAAAGACTCTTTAATTGGCATCAATATTTGATTAGACTATTAAACTTTGAGGGTAAAATTTATATATTATCAATATAAAAATGATATACAGTTGATTTATTATTTATCATTTATTTGTATTATTTTATTTGAAAAATTAATATGATTAAAAATGAATAATAATGTATAAAATTCTTACACAATCATCTTATAATTTTTATATTACATTCTTAAACTACTGCAACATATATAATTCATTGTTTAATATCACTTTATTTATACAATTGAATCAAGAATTTTAATTTTACACTCAATTAATGTTTATAAAATGATTTCTTATTTCTGGTACTATTATTTTTACACTTAATTAACTAATACGTATATATTTCTTTTTTCTTTTGAAATTACTATATCAATAGCTCGAATCGTTTCAAATATTGTGGGGAGTAATATGTTTGTTTGTTCCATATAGAATATGTGTGTATATCTACATTTAAAAATTATAACACATAATATAAAGAATGTAAAATGTTTACTGATAGTGTAAAGATTTATACACGGTCAGTGCATCATTCACCATTCATTTATAATACTTTTATTTAAAAATCAATAATAACTAAAAATCAACGGTAGATATAGTGACATTGTAAAAAACTTTTACGCTGTCAGTGTATATATCTTTTTCTCTGATATAAATTACCTAATGAGTCTAGCTATCTAATTATATTAGGATGGAACCTACTAGAGTCTTAAACATACCTCTTATAAATGAATTAATTACTCAAACTTAATACTCACCCACATTATATTTAGAGAAAAAAAAATATATGTTGATAGTGTAAGAGTTTTTTAATTATTATTGTATCATTTACCATTTAATTTCAATCATCATTGACTTTAAAAAAGTAATTCGAATGAATAATGAATAATACACTGACTGTGCATAATTATTTACATTATTAATACATAGATATTACACTATAATATTTAAGACCATAATCTTAAATTAATACTCAAAGTAGTAACTTGATTGATTAAAAAATATATATTTAATTAAAAATGTAATAATTAAATATTTTTCTGATTATTTACAAATAAAATATGTAGTAATACAAATTATGGGATAAAAGATGTGTTTTCTAACCTAATCGAGTTACACACAACCAAAAAACTTATTGACAAAGTTGGGAGGAAGTATCTACTATAGGCAGGAAATTAAATGAGTATTAATAATAGTGCAAAACATGAATTGGAATGAAGTTCTAGAGGTGAAAGAGAAAGGTGTACCACATTAGCCCCATGCCTACCCCGCAAATTAATTAGCATTGAGAAAGAAATGAAAAATCAATTTCACTTAAAAGATGTGGATCAAATCATGCAAGAAGTGGAAATAACGGAATTATTACATGATAAAAGAATAATAAACTTTAAGTAAATCGTATATATAATAAATAAGTTATATTGAATAAACTAATTTCAAGTGCAATATCTTTAATTCACACCGACCTCCATGAACGAAATTAATTAAAAAAACAGAAAACCAATAAGGGTGACCTCTATTTTGATTTTATTTTATTTAGACTAAAATGCTGTTTTGTCTCTCGATTCTCAAATTTCAAGTGAAATATTTTGATTTTAGTTATTTTACTCTTATATATATATTTTAATCTTCCAACTTATATACCAACAAAGCATTTGCTTAGTAATATAGGTCCCGCTATATCTATAGAAAGACCAAAAAGTTAATAGTTTAATTCCTATGAGCGACACTTGCTTAGAGAGAACACCACACCCAATATATTTTAATCTCTTATTTGTAGAGTGAGAGTATACTCTTGATAGTATGAAAGAAACCTTCCAACTAATAAATGTAAAAAATTAATTTTTATGCTAACTTTTACATAATAGATTTTGTTCAACATATGTCATTCCTATGTGACATCCTCTTTTCTTTTATTTGTGCAAAATTTGTTACTTATTTTTATGTACAGTCATCTTCTATGTTAAACTTACATGATTATGTTAGAATGGTCTTCATTTTAATATAAATAATTATGCATATATACAATAATAACTAGATTAGTTACATCATTAGATTTGAGAGTTATTATATTATATATAATATAATTAAATGTAACAACAAGTACATGAAACAGGCTAAAAACTAATACCATCTATTCCTATTTGTAAGACATTTTTAACTAAATTGTACATAGTTACTTTTCTTAATTTTGTATTGATATTATAAAATTACAATCTTACTTTCATTTAAAGTTGCTCCTTAATTAATTATAAGATGATAATAAATAGAGATAGTTGAATTTTTTTAACAAGGGCAAATGAGAAAAAAGAATAAATTATGCATTAAAATATGAAGTGTCTTAGAAAAAGAAATATAAAAATATTTTATATAATATGTAAGGACTAGATAGAATATAATATAATTAATAGAAATAATTGACATGTATGGCTTCTTAACCATTTTCAAATCACGAGGGTATTATTTTCTACAGTAAATTATATATATATATATATTCTAAGTTTTAGTGAAATTATATAAACCCCTCTATTTTTTACACCTATGAAAAACCCTGATTTATTACATACATTATACCGACTATCATTGTATGAGAAATAAATGTGATTTTTTAAATAAAAAAATGAGATAAATGCAATTAAGTTAAACAAATTGCAATATATTGTGGAAACAAGTACAAATAGTATACAATTCAATATATTTTCATATTTTTTTGTTCATTACAATATATTATAAGAGTGATTTAAACAATATTTCTTTAGAATTATTTTATAATTAACTAAAAATAATTAAAATGTATTGACTCATACATTATTTGGACTTGTCTCCATAATATATCATATTTTGTTTAACTTAATTACACATATCATAATTTTTTATTTGAAAGATCACACTTATTTCTCATGCATAAATAGTCAATGTAATATATGTATAAAATTAGGCGGTTTTTTGTAGATATAAAAATCGGATGTATGATTTATGTAATTCACTAAAATTTTGAGGGTATGATTATAATTTACTTTATTTTCTATAGTCGGGAATACATTTTTTGTTTTATACTTTATGTCACTTCATATACGATTTAATATGATATCTTTTGTATTGTGCAGTTGTAGAATGCACTTTAAAATACTTTCTCCAATATTATGGGATGTATTAATCTTTACTCAAGCCACTATTGAAGCAATACAACTAACATTGAGTTTAAAATTTGCTTTCAATTTTCTGATTGCTCAATGGTTAAAGATTAGCAACAAATCTTCGCTGAGTAAAAATTGTAATCCTCTTCAAATCCAAAATTGGCAAAAGAAAAATATCCATATGAATTGAATAGGAAATTTATTTGGATAGGCTTGTTACACCTTCATCTTTAGTATAGCGTAATAACTTATCCTTTTTCCTACAAGCTTGATAATGGGTTGAAAAACGTATTCCTAGTATTATAGGCAAAAAGTTTCTTATTTTTTCTCCTTCAAATGTTTCCTCTCCTTCTACCCCTATGTAATATGTTAGTGGTCTTTACCCATTTTTTTTGTAAATGCTTTAGGTTCTTAACTATTACCTCAGGTGACCAGACTTTATCTTCAATAAGCAGAGTCTACATAGTATATCGAATCATGAATCTGGCATTTTAACCTATTTAAAATAAATTCAAATCCTATTTAAAAGTCTGACATGAATTGTTAGCCTGTTTAAAAGTTTGTTATATTATTTGGTCATAAAATATGTCACTATGTCTATATTTAAATGACCTAAAATGCATACTTTTAATTAAGTCCATCTAACTTTAATAATTGAATTACATTTTTATATTAAAATTACACATATAATAATATTATTATATTATAATAGTAAAATATAACATTGTAGCATAACTATACAGACCGTCGTGTTAGATTAATGTGTCTTTTGGATGACATAAAATCTAACATATTAAGTTAAATATGTTTTTTGAAAAGCATGAGTCTGATTTGTTCACGAAAAAAGTCTGATATAACATATTCTGTTATAGATCAAGTAAGTAGTCTGACTTGTTTTCACCCTTATCGTTATGACAATAAATTAAAAAAGGTCATTTTTGTAAATGTAAATAATTTTGTCAGTCCCACGTCTTTTCTAACAAAAAATTATACATTACCACCGTTTACAATTACAAATTTGTAAATGATCAAGAGGGCAAATTGACTAAGGAATCCATGCATACTCCACACAGTATTGTGTGTATTGCAAACGTTTCTCATGTCAACCTTGCATACGCACAAATAGAGTGCATAGCTATCTATCTGTTTTCCAACTACTAGTAGGTTTGAATGTCGTGACAAAAATTGAATTAATGGTAAACACATTAGTAGACAAGTGACAAAGAAAATAAATAGGAACACCCCAATGGATAATAAAATTTGGATGAATGGGTGATGCCATCTTATTTCACATTAACTAGTTGTTCCAACTAGTCACCTGACAAGAATTTGATGTCCCAATCTATGTCCCGGAGAAATAATATTAAAATAAAAAATAAAAAAATAAAAAAATTTTAAATTTTTAATTGACATGTCATGTTTTCATTAATCTGACATATGTTTAAGACACAATTGGACAATAGATCCTTGCTCTAGTCACCCTCCTTATCTCATGACTCATGTGATTTGATAATGTTCAAAATTACAATACTAAATTAAAACAAAACAAGACAAAAATCTCTTGTTTTTTAAGCACTTATCTTTCCCCCTCATCACAATATTCAGCGAACTTCTCTGTTAATACTCTACCAACCAGACAAAATTGTTCCCAAGAAAATGAGATATAAATGAATAAAAATGAGAAATATACTTAGGTTGTTTATATTATCTTATTTGTAATAATTATAATTATATAATTTATATCATTAATTATTGTAAGTCTCTTGAAGGACCATGATTGAATCATTGACTAAGTATAAATTATATTCAGTGACTCATTGACTCAGTATCATGACCAAGTTATTAACCAGTCAGACTGACTAATTCGAGCCGAATTTTATAATACTTGTTCAATTATTGAATACATAAAACATTATCCTTTTTCCAATTTAAAAAAAATATATCCATAGTACTTGTCATCCTTCTCATATAACTTGTGTAGACAATGCATACATATCTAGGATACTGTTCATTGATGCAAAAAACATTGCACCTTAATATTCCTTCGTATTTTAGAACTCTGGCTTGTTTTGTTTATGTCACTATCTCAAAAATTAAGTTCACAATGTCACAATCTACAAACTCAAAATAAAGTGGAATCAAAATGAGAGTGAGAGATCATTATAAAGAAGATACTAAAACATTATCTACTGACTATGATTGTATATAAACTCATTGAACATCAATTGAATTCAAAATGATTCAAAAATAATTATAATTTGTGTTTTAAATTGCACTCCACTAAATTGATCAAATTCAATAAAAATAATTGCACAGAGATGAGTTCTGAATCATGGACTTGTCTTCAACCAATTTCAGTAAGATAAAAGTAGTATAATCAAGCTGATACAAACTTCTGTAAAGTAAAATATAATATTTTCAATAATAATAATAATTAAAACAATTAGAAATAGTCACTCTATTCTCCCACCAATTTTTATTATCTCAAAATAATCCAATTGAATCAAGCATCAGTTCCAGCTGGGGTGGATATACCATACACCCCAGATATATATTTTGTGATTTTACAATATAAATAAATTCTTGGTAACCCTCATTTTTTGAATTTGTGTTAGTAGTATAATGTATTTATTTATTAAAAAGGGAAAAGGATCTCTATACTATCGTGTTTTATATGAGAAGTTCATGTTACATTACTTTAATTAGGTAACATATACAATATGTATTTAGTGACTAAATTAAGTTCATATCACATTACTTTAATAAGGTAACATACTTAATTTATATACAATATGTATTTAGTAACTAAACTTTACTATTTTTATACGCAAAGAAATATATTAATTAAGAGAGCATATAAATATAAGAGTTGTTCAACCCAATATAAACAGATGATTAAAACATAGTAATTTTTTTTATAAAGAACCATTACTACAACACAAAAAATTATTCTACCAAAGTGGGAAATGGTACATTATATTATCTTTTTCTACAAAATCATCATTTTATTTCAATCAAATTCATAAACTGTATTCAGCTGAAACTATTAAAGGTAAATCAAGACAAACAGGTAAGCCGAACAAACCATAGTTGTGCCATTAACCATGTTAGCATGACTGATCAAGAGGTTTTTTTGCCTTTGACCGAGGAACTCTGACTCGTGACCGGGGGAGCCTAGATCATGACCGAGGAATGCTGACTCGTGGCCTAGACCGCGACTGAGGAATTTTGGCTCGTGGCCGAGGGAGCCTAGATCATGATCGAGGAATGCTGACTCGTGGCCTAAATCGTGACCGAGGAATTCTGGCACACCAGACCTGGTCTAGGCGCATCCAACATTGGCACACCTGTATCAACTTGATGCATCAGGCCTGGTCAGTGATACATCAAACCTGCCCTGGGTCCATGAGCTTGGCGCATCATACATGGCCTAGGCACGTTAACTTAGCGCACCAGATTTGGCCTATGGCTCTGCACTGGTCAGTGATGCATCAGACCTGGCCTAGGCGCATCAGACATGGCCTAGACGCATCAGACATGGCCTAGGCGCATTAACTTGGCGCACCAGATTTGGCTTATAGCCCTGCACTAGACGCACCAGGCATGGGTCAGAAACATAACCTTGGCACATCAGGCGCATAAGTTTCCCAAGATTGGCGCACCAATCTTGGCCCATAGATTACATTTAGATTTCATATTGATTTTGATATTTTACATGAGCACTTTTTTGGTTATGATCTTTTTAATCCTTTTAGGCAAAGTTAGTTGGGGTAAGGGTTGTTATTTTTCTGTTTTTGCCAATTGCTTGCTTCACAAGCAACTTGGATTTTCTTGTATAAAAGTGATCCTTATGGATACTTAAGAGATCAATGAATGGAGGTATTATTCATACTATTTCTGCAATAGAAACTATTTTCATGGAACCTTTCATCACTCCTAAGCCAAAACACAATCCAAACTTTACTGGTTATATGATATTTAGTATCAACCCCTTTTATAATTAAATCCCGTCTCCCTCCCTTTTCAAGCTGCACATTGTGGTAATTTATAGTTAATCGCATTTTTCTTGCAGTTTGTTGCTATGAAATGATTTTAGTACTAACATAATCGAGGGTGATGTGTTAAACTTTCTATTTGCATTTAGAAGTTACTTTGTACATTTCACTTTACAAGGCTTTCAATTAAACATCATGAAAACCAAAATTAGTATATTTCAAAGTGCATCAAACCAACATGTACTCTATGTTTGACCGATTAGTTAGAAATACCACCGAAATAAAAATAAAATAAAAGTAACTTTCATCTTTATGTACAAGAGCACAACTTATAAAGAGAAGAATTCTAGCATGAAGTTACTATCCAATTACTTGAATGTTGATAATAAATATGAGGAAAAGGCAAGACTTGTGAGAAATTCATAAACAATTTTGTTCCTCTAATGTAAAACGGACACTTACTGGAACATCAAATTAATAAATAAAATAGAAAAATAACCCAATAATTTTAATATAGAAAAAACTCCTCAAATTGAGAAAGAAACAAGTATGAGACCTACTTTAGAAAATGTCTTTACTACATAAATAAGATTCCAATATTTTTTTTTTATTGTATAAGAATAACACTCAATCTCACATAAGAAGAATACCATACAAACTTTCTCTAGTACATTTCACTAAGAATACTAGTCTTCTAAGTTCATCTCCTTTTCACAAGTTCCCTTATATATAATGAAATAAGAAAACTTCAATATAAAGATATAATGAGTATTTAGTTATTGTCATACTTTCAAATCACATTAAAAATATTACTCAAACTTCCTAAGTCTAAATTCAGTCTTTAAAAGCTAAAGTGTAATTCCAAAACTTAGGCAGGGTCATTATTAAAAGTATTGAATGGATCATCTAGCGTGAATATCTCCAATTAATTAGGATAGTTTCGCAAATGATTTATATATGAGAAGACTGATGAAGAATATATTTCCAACTAATTTCCACTCTCAATTGATATATAGATTAAATTAAGAGAGTGTCAACAAGGCTAATTGTAACATTAGGAGGCTTAAGCTCCCACATAATGGTGCATCATTCCATACCCCACACCCTTAATGGGAATATTATCAAGGACACAATATTAGAGCAGTTTTAAAAAATTCTTTAAGAAAAAGGTTCTCGACATGCACGATCACAAACAGATAATTGACCCAAAACGCACATTCGGATTCACCTACACATGACAGACAAACCATATCTCCGTATTTAACTAGTGCTAAGTAGAAAAGTAGACAAAAACTTCAATTATTGTTTAAAAATTATAAGGGTCCAACTAATTTGAATAAATTATATTATTATATTGATAACTACTAATAAAAACTAAGCAACGGGACTAGAGTACATAAAAAGAGACATAGATTTACACATTAAAAAACAAAGGGAAAGGATATTCTTTCAACATTTACAATAAAAAAGGTCACATATCCCTCAAACAAAAAAAGGTATAAAAACTAAACAAATTTGATGAAGAAATCAGAACTCTCTTGGGTCAACAAAAATGGATAATCCAGGTGCAGATTTAGTCCAATCACCAACCGAACCATCACTATAATCATCCGCAAGCCTCTTCATACACCACAGATCTTCCTCGCAAGACAACATCTTCCAATGTGGCACACCGGACCGGACCGGTTCACCGCTTGAAACTTCAGTAGCCACAACACTACACCCACTCTCCTTAGCCAAATTATGCGCGTACCCACACAATGCCCGAACCATCTGAACCGATTCTGGTCCATCCCCACCAAGCCCATACAAAAAATGCAAACCGAACGGTTTAAAGAAATTCGGAACCGAAGGTAACTTGAACCATGGCATTGCCCGGTCTAAAAGCCGAGTCATCATAGCAAACATTCTCTTCACGCGCGACACGCCACGAACCTCGAGAGTGAACACATCTTTACAGTTCCAAACACTAACCACTGCCCAAGAACTCGGTGGGTTTAATAAAAACCGGTCCGAACCGGGCCACGAGACATTATTATATGACCCGCGAGGAACACAAACAAATGTTCCAATACTGAGTTTGTTTTTTAGGACTGAGTCAATATCGCGAGGGAAAAACTCGGTCGTAGAGAAATAGTTACGGTAGAGTGATTCGGCGTCGTTTGGGGTGAGTTTTATGATGGTGAATTTGTTTGAAAAAGTTTTTGCCTTGTGAGCAAAAACAGGGTTCACAAGTATAGAAGGAGTTCTGAACTTGGAATAACCGCATTTTTCGTTGAAAAGGTTAACAGAAGCAACGTTGTCGCTTTCAGTTGCTATGTAAGAGTATTCAGCTTCATTGTCCCTGAACCATTGTTCCATTGTTTGAACTAGCTTCAACCCAATTCCCATCCTCCTATAAAATGATCAAAAAATATAAATTTTAATAAATAATATAACACTTTGATTAGTATTGAATACTGAGATAAAGGCGATGAGTTTGGTTTGGTTTGGTTATTATACCTGTGTGATGGAGAAACGCGAAGGCCTAATATGTAGGCAACTTTGGTGTAAATAGGGACTTGTTTTGTTTGATCAGAATCGTTGTTGTTTTTTCTGTGGAGTTGTTTTTTGCCACATGTAACGGTTTTGATGCAACCTCTTATCATCCCCACTATCTCTTCATCTATCTCAGCAACCTGATATACATGAACCAAAAATTATATATAACATGTTCAGAGCATGTTAATAATATAAATATTTGTTTATGCTTATATAGGTTGAGAAAGTTAGAAAGTTTATATGGATGATAGAAAAAGTTGAGATATGAAAGAAAAGTTTTGATTATTAGTTTGGAATGGAATAGAAAATGAATACCAGCATAAGGAAAGTGGGTGAGTTGCGGACCCTGCAAATAGGGTCACCATGAAGGTCTGTGAAGAGAGAAATCTTGCCACTGGGTCCAACCTCACATATTTTTTCAACTTCTTCCACTTTCTCTCTGTCTTTATTTGGGTTAAACTCTCTCACAAAAACAACCACAGTTTTAGTTGCTAACTCTTCACCCATATCTACCAAACAAGTCACAATCTATTTGGCAGAAAATAAAAGTGAAAAACTAATATAAGAGACTTTAGTTCAGACTAGTGATTATGGAATAAGGACCAATGAGAATGTGAATGAGAGAAAGAGAAGGGTTTGATTGGCATTATATAGAGGAAGGAAGAGGTAACTATAGATTGAGTGAGAAAAATCTCAGCTTTTTTTAAGATTGAGGTGATGATTAGCGTGTGCTATAAAGAGCCTGGAACCTAAAACTTTCCAAGGCTTCGAAATTTGGGAAAACAAAAAGATGAGATTGAGTGTTTCGTTTACTGTCTTGCACAAATTAGGTAAAAACAAAACAAAAAAAACATTAAATATGAGAAGAAGAAAAATAAGTGTGTGAACGCAATAGGAAAAGAAGAAAGAAGCCTATAAATTCATCATCATCTAAATTGCTAAGGTACAAATCTAATTCCTCTCTATGGGGCTTTAAATACCTGATCTTTACAACTTTTCCTATTGCCGTTTCTTTTAAGTATTTTCCTATCTTTTCATTTAGAATCTACACCACTTTCCTCAAATATTTAATTCCCTTTTTTTATTTTTTATTAATGAAGAATATGTCTTTGTCTATTCTACTTTTTTATTTATTTTGTTAATTGCTTTCACTCTCCACCATATTTAGGTAAAGATCCCCTAATCATGATGAAAATAAATGAGTTTTATAAAAAATAATAAATGATGTGAAAAAAGTTGGGGAAGGCAAAAGAAAGAGGAAATGGCGGCGCAGTCATAAGATGTTTTGTTTTCCTCTTAAAATTGAGTTTAGTAATCATTAACTTTTGATATGGAAGAGGCGTTGCAATCATGACCCCATTTATAATCATTGCATTTTTACACTCTATAGACTCTTACCCTTCCTTCTTTAGCCAAATATGAATCTTCTATAACGCAATAATCATGAGATAAGATGGGATATGCATGTATATTTCATGTGATATAGGATTGGATGTGCATGCATATTTCATGTGAGTAAAGGGATGTTTCATTACTTTCATGTAGTGATTTTCTTTTTCTAAATTTAGATGAGTTACGTAGTGAGGGAGGTTAAGATTAAGGCGAGTTCACGGTATAAAGTAATTTATGGATAAAAGAATATTTGTCATAACACTATTTATTGAAGAAGATAATGTGGCCCATCGAGTAAAAATAGACATCGAATGTTATCTTTTATGAATGCATTTAAAAATTGCCTAGGTTTTTACACCAACAATAAAATTCCAGCTGACATTGATTTCTTACAAATTGGATGTGTGAATCGACTTTCCTTAGTTGTTTTATATCTGAGTTTGTTAATCATTGTTATTATTATTGCTCCAAAAGCATTATTTAAACCACCTAAACGTACAGATTTTATCTTCAGAATTGATATATTTGAGAATCAAATAAACATTTTATGTTTTCTAATATGAACTTTACATGTTGGATTGCGTGATCGAACACTTTAAGCAATGCTAGCTAAACACTTCATATGTACCCATTGTATAAATATTGATGATAAAATATAATAGTATAAGAATGTAATATCTATGTATTATCAGTGTGTATGGATTTATATATATCCAGTATATTATTTACCATTTATTTGTATTACTTATATTTAATTAAGAGTCAATGATAATAAAAAATAAAAGTAAATTATACTAAACTCCTTGAGTTTTAGTGAAATTATACAAATCTCCCGGATCTTTTTAAAACTTACACAAACTACCTCTAATTAGATATATTCATTACACCGACTACCCCTATAAGAGAGATAAGTGTAATTTCTTAAATAAAAGATGGAGACGAGTATAATTAAATTAAATCAAAATGATATATTGTGAAGAGAAGTCCAAATAGTATAAAAGTTTATGTCTATTCATTGTTTTGGTTAGTTACAATATAATATAAGAGTAATTTAAACATCTCCTTAGAATTATTGATGTAGTTTGTAACGAATAAAAAATAATGAATTGACATCAACTTTCATACTATTTGGATTTGTCTTCACACTATATCATACTTTGTTTGACTTAATTACACTCGTTACTGTTTTTTGTTTAAGAAATTACATTTATCTCTCATACAGAGGTAGCCATTATAATGTATATAAATAATTATGGGTAGTTTGTGTAGGTTTTAAAAATGTCTGAGTAATTTGTATAATTTCACTAAAACTCAGAAAATGTTGTTAGTTTGGAAGGAAACCATGGAGAAGAGAAATAAGAGAAATCTTTTTATTAGAAATGCTTCAAAACTTGATGATTTACAAGAAGGAAGGATTGTCCTATTAATAGCAATCCTGTCAACTGAATAACCACTTTAACTAACTAAGAATTACTAAAAGAAGAAAAACACAATCTGCCAACTAACTAAAAAGGCAAAATGGGCTTTATGAGAAAAAGCCCAATAACAAAAAGAAAGAAAGCTAAGAAAAGAAGAACAACCAGAACAACACAAGCAGAGAAGAAAAGAAGAGTATAATGCAAGGCAAAATATGAAGAACTTTAACATCCCCCTCAAGTTGGACTGTGGATGTTGCAGAGTCCCAACTTGTCAAGAAAACCATGGAATAGTCGAGGATGTAGAGACTTTGTGAAGACATATGCGAGTTGATGAGCAGAGGAAATTGGAAGCAAGTGCACCAGGCCTTGTTGAATTTTTTCGCGGATTACATGGCAATCAATCTCTATATGTTTTGAGCGTTCATGGAAGACCGGGTTGTGAGCTAAGTATATCGCAGAGCGATTATCACAATAGACAGAGGTAGGAGATGAAGAAGGTATGTGAAGATCATTGAAGAGGTATTGAAGCCATTGGAGCTCACAAGCTAAGGTTGCCAAGGCTCTGTATTCTGCCTCAGAAGAGGATCTGCTCACCGTATTTTGCTTCTTGGTTTTCCAAGAAATAATGGAGTTACCAAGGAAGATGCAAAAACTAGTGATGGATTTCCTTGTGTCCAAGCAAGATGCCCAATCAGAATCTGCAAAAGCTTTGAGAATTAGAGAAGAATCAGTAGGAAAAAAAAGGCCTTGTGTAGGACAAGCCTTAAGATAATGAAGGACTCTAAGAGCAGCCTTATAATGTGAGTCCATTGGAGTTGACATGTATAAACTTAATTGTTGGACAGCATGAGAAATGTCAGGTCTGGATATAGTTAGGTAAATTAGTTTGCCAACAAGGCGCCTATAGGAGGAAGGATCAGGCAAGGGGGATCCCTGGTTTAGCTGTAATTTTGTTGATGGATCAGAGGGTGTTTTACTTGGTTTAGCAGCAAGGCAACCAGAGTCCTCAAGAAGGGATAGAGTGTATTGTCGTTGGTTGAGGTGTATTCCTGATTTGGATCTTGCAACCTCAAGACCCAAAAAATATCTTAAGGGACCCAAGTCTTTTATTTTGTAGGATTGGTCCAGGATAGTTTTGACATGAGAGATTTCAGGGAGGTTATTGCCTGTGAGAAGTAAGTCATCAACATAGACTAAGATGGCAGTAAAATTTTGTCCAGAGGATTTTGTAAATAATGCTTGATCTGTTGTAGAGTGTTGGTATCCTAGAGAGATTAGTTTGGAGGATAGGGTGGTGTGCCATTCTCAACTGGCCTGCTTGAGGCCATATAAAGATTCGTGTAACTTGCAAACAAGGTTAGAATTTGATGGAAGAAGGCCAGGGGGAGGTTGCATATAAACCTCCTCATGTAAATCACCATGGAGGAAAGCGTTATTGATGTCTAATTGTTCTAAGAACCAACCTTTTATGGCAGCTAAAGCAAGAACAACACGAACAGTAGTAATTTTTACAACAAGGGAAAAAGTTTATAGGTAATCTACCCCTTCCATTTGAGTGTAGCCCTTAGCCACTAGTCTGGCTTTATATCTTTCAAGGGTACCATCAGCTCTATATTTGATTTTGTATACCCATCTACAACCTATAAGGGATTTGTCCTTGGGGAGAGGCATTAAGGTCCAAGTGTGGTTAAGGGCAAGAGCCTGAAGTTCCTCCTGCATAGCTTGCTGCCAAGGAGGAATTGAGGAGGCTTGTTTATAGGAAGTTGGTTCTTTGTGTGTGGAGACATTTAAACAGAAGTGTTTATAAGGGGTGGAGCATTTGCTATAGTTCAGGACAGAGGATATGGGGTACTTGGGTGAGGGAACAGGGGAGGTGTAAGGTTGAGATAAGGAGATGTTGCAGTGGTAGTCTCTTAAGTGGGAGGGGGGTCTTCTAGATCTTTGGGAGTGTCTTGGATTAGGGGATGAAGGCTGTTGGGCAAGGGGTAGGGTCTGAGGTAGGGTAGGGGGAGGTTGAGGTATAAGGTTGTCATAAGGAATAGGAGAATTTGGTGAAATTTTGCATAAGGGTGTTTTATCAGTGGTGGTGAGCTCAGAGAAGGGAAAATGTTGTTCATAGAAGAGGACATTCCTTGAGATGAAGAGGGTGTGAGAGCTGAGGTCATAGAGGATGTATCCTTTGGTTCCTTCCTTGAAACCAAGAAAGACTGATTTTGTTGCTTTTGGGTGAAATTTGGATCTGTGAGCTTGTAGGGTGTTGGCATAAGCCAAACAGCCAAAGGTTCTGAGATGTTCAATGGAAGGTAGTTTATGGTAGAGCCTCTGGTAGGGGCTATTGTTTTGTAAA
Organism: Lupinus angustifolius; assembly: GCF_001865875.1. Lineage (NCBI taxonomy): Eukaryota > Viridiplantae > Streptophyta > Magnoliopsida > Fabales > Fabaceae > Lupinus > Lupinus angustifolius. Next base: position 51,782 of record NW_017724611.1, on the reverse strand, counting down.
AGAGGAGTAGGCAACCTATTAATGATGTGAACAGCATATTGGACAGCAAAGTTCCATAATTTTGAGGGAAGATGGCATTGAAGAAAAATGGCTCTTGCAATGTTCAAGATGTGTTGGTGCTTCCTCTCCACAACACCATTTTGTTGTGGAGTTTCAACACAGGTTCTTTGGTGTATAATCCTTTTGGATAATAGGAAATCAGTCATGAGAAATTCAATGCCATTGTCACTTCTTAGGCATTTAAGTTTTGTGTCAAATTGGGTTTCTATGTAAGATATGAACTGTATTAAGTGTGGTCTTGTTTCTGCTTTGGACTTCATCATAAGGGTCCATGTGAACCTAGTGAAGTCATCTACTAAGGTAAGAAAATATTTATGGCCAAATAAGGATGGGGTGGAGTAGGGTCCCCATATGTCAGCATGAAGAATCTGAAATTTGTGTGTACTTCTACTGCTACTGTGAGAAAAAGGCAATTTTTTCTGTCTAGCTAGGTGGCATATATCACATGGCATAGATGGCTTAAAAGTATTAGGAATAAAGGGAAATTGTTTGCTAAGTAACAACATAGTAGAATCAGATATGTGGCCTAAACGCAAATGCCATAATGGCTTATTGTTAAGAACAACAGCATTATTGCAAGAATTAAAAGAATTTGATGTAACAGTTTGTGCAGTTATAACATATAATCCTTGCTCCATCCTAGCTGAACCAATCATCTTCTTGGTATGGTTCTGCATTATGAGACATTGTCTGTGAGAGAAAATCAAGTGGCAATGCAAATGATGGATTAACTTATGCACAGATACAAGGTTTACATGGAATTTAGGCACAAACAAAACATTATGTAAAGTAATAGAATTGCTTAATTTTACTGTGCCAGTGATGCTAGTGGAGACTTTGGCACCAGTGGGCAAAGTGATGAGCATAGGGGCTATAGTTTTAAAGGTGCTATAGCTGCTCATTGTAAAGGAGAAGTGATCTGGGGCTCCAGTGTCCAGGAGCCACTGAGATACAGAATTACCTGAATTTGGTGATGTTGTGTTGATCACAGAATTGATGGCATGATCCCTTTCACCCTTTGAGTGGTTGAGTAACTCTAACAAGTCCTTGATTTGTTGTTCTGTGAGCATTTTGTCCTGGTTAGAATCTGAGGCAGTATTAGGAACAACATTTTCTTCTTTGTCCAAAGGGAAGAAGGCAGTATGATTTGCCATTCGAGAGGAGCTAGAGGAGTTATTAAACTGGTATCCAGGGGGATAACCATGTTTCAAGAAACAGGTTTCAACTGTGTGATTTGTTCTTTCACAATGTGTGCAGAACTTGTTATTTTGATTTCTGGTGCTTGATCTACCACCTCTTCCTTTATAACCATAGCCACCTCTGCTTCTGAAATTGGCATTGCTTCCAGAATTAGCAGTCTTTGGAGTGTCCTGTCTAGAATTGATGGACAGAATTCTGCTGTCTTGAGTGAGATTTGAGGAAATGGGATTATTTTGCTGCCTTTCTTGTTGGACAACCATAGAGAAAGCTTTGTTTATGGAGGGTAAGGGTTCAGTCATCATGACTTGTGAACGAACTTGGGCAAATTGTTCATTTAACCCCATCAAGAAGATGATAACATAATCATGCTCCCGATACTGCTTTACTGATTCAATTGCTCCACATGAGCAAGGCACATTGCATATACAATCTTTTATGGGTCTGAAATTGTCTATTTCATCCCATAACGTTTTGAGCTTGGTGTAGAATTCAGAAACCGAAAGATTACCTTGGCTTAGGTGGTAAGATTCCTGCTGTAAGACAGCCATCCTAAACATATCTCCTTGAGAATATCGCTCTTGCAAATCTTTCCATGCTTCAGCGGCAGAGTTGATCCAAAGAATTGATTTCACTATTGAATCTTCAGTTGAGTGTTGGATCCATGACAATACCATTGTGTTGCATCTTTTCCAGGGTCCAAACATTGGATCATCTCGTCCTGGTTGCTTCAAACTTCCATCAATGAAGCCGATTTTATTTTTGGAATCCAATGCAAGATTGAAGGCCCTTGACCATGAGTGATAGTTCTTGCCATCTAGGAGAGGGGTCACAAGGATCGTAGCTGGGCTTTCACTAGGATGGAGGAAGAAGGGATTTTGAGGATTTGTGTTATGGTCAAGGTTGAATGTAGTCATCTTGATGAATCAAGGATACGGAGAGGATGGAGAAAGAAGAGGTGGTGATGAGAGCAATAATTGCTCTGATACCATGTTAGTTTGGAAGGAAACCATGGAGAAGAGAAATAAGAGAAATCTTTTTATTAGAAATGCTTCAAAACTTGATGATTTACAAGAAGGAAGGATTGTCCTATTAATAGCAATCCTGTCAACTGAATAACCACTTTAACTAACTAAGAATTACTAAAAGAAGAAAAACACAATCTGCCAACTAACTAAAAAGGCAAAATGGGCTTTATGAGAAAAAGCCCAATAACAAAAAGAAAGAAAGCTAAGAAAAGAAGAACAACCAGAACAACACAAGCAGAGAAGAAAAGAGGAGTATAATGCAAGGCAAAATATGAAGAACTTTAACAAGTGTTAGTGTAATTTACTCTAGCTAAAAAATAAATAATAGATAATACAATGACAATATAATAAATAATCCATAATTTTTTTTCTCATGGTATAAATATGATGATGCTATTGGCACCTAATCCAAACTCATCATGAATAAAATCAATTAACAATTTGAGTGACATTAAAATTAAACTATGATTAATTGGCATTGATATCAACAAATAGTTGTTCTTGTGGTATTATGTGTAGTTGAATTCTTGTGTATGGTACAATGTCAAATAGCAAGGTTCAATTCCTATCAACAATTATACATTTTAAAAGTGATTTTTTTTACTATATGATTAAAATATACCCGTAGTTAATATAAAAAGATTAGAGTGAATCAGGCTTACTCATATGGTCTAGGCATTTTCTAGGTCTCCGGAGAAATAAAAATTAGGGATCGTCACATGCAAAACAAATATTAACTACTTGTTAGGTGTGAAAATTATCTTAATTTATAAAGCTAATTTAATACCTTTTAATTCTAATATTAGCTTTATACATCCATATTTGAGAAATTGATCAATTATTGCACTAATCCTATGAATTTAGTTTATATGACATTTCAAGACTTAAAAGAAGCAAAAAGAGACAAAGATTGGTGCCAAGAGGCCAAATTGATGATCAAATGCCACATCCAGTTGTCTTGCGTCCAACACAATCATGTTGAGCGTGGAAAATGTGCCAAGCATAGCTTGGCCAGGTGAAGATTCGGGCTAGACAAAGAGGTTGTGTTCAATGCACCATCCTTGTGCCCAACGCCCAAGTAAAAACTCAGATTGATAAAAGAAGATCGAAAAAGTCAAAGAAGGATATGATTTTTAGTCCTCAATTCTATTTTTGGTGTAACTAGAATTTTTTCGGACTCTCTTAGTCTTTAAGCTAGTATAGACTTGAAACAAGATGTAAAGGTGAGGGAGTATGATTGATGGAGATGACATATGTTTATGGAGGAGGTATCACATCTCTTTATGTTGTAATTTTCTTCATCTTTCTCTGCTTAGTTTGTATGAAAATGTTTAACTAAGATTTTCCTTTACTAGGATAATTTGTAATATTCATTTGATGTATATTTTTGGAAATTATTTATGTTAAGTATAAGGTATTGATTTTTGAGTGGGGATCCACTTATTTTAAGAGTAAGTTTTTTAAACTTACACCACATCTTAGCCATCAATTCTAGGGAAATCTAATGGTTTAGATCTACTCACTTCTTCAAAACATTGGTTTTCCTTAGAATTGATGGCTAAGATGTGGAGTAAGTTTTTTAAACTTACTCTTGGAGTAACTGGATTTACTCCCTTGATTTTTATTAATTATCTTTGTTGTGCTTAATGCTTATTTGGTGAATGACTGTTCTCTTTATATGATTTCTTATGTGAATTCAGGAAGAAATTTTGGTTCCATAGCCTAAAACAAGAAACTCATCTTTTTTATTGTAATAATAGACGTGGTTTTATGCTTAATTATCACATGCATGCATATTTAATATGATTGCTAGATATAGATTCATATGAGCATTGAATAACTCTCAAAGTTGTTAACATAGACTACGATATATAGATGTATGCTTGACGATTCATATAGCTTAATCTTGTCAATATAGTTGCTAGACATAGAACTAATTAATTTAATAAACTACTAATATGACCAAAACATTAGCGATTAGTACAATTAAGGTTGTTTTTGCACTTAACTCAATATAAAAATGTTACTTATTTTTAAAGATTTTCTTTTTTTATTCATGTGACAATATTTAATTGACCTCGGATATGGAATGAGACACTGCTAGGAATGCGTGATCTCAATCATTGAAAATTAACTTAGGATAGTACTTTAATTACTAAAATGCTGGATTTAGTAAGTCTCTATGAATACAACATCCTTTTTTTCTCTATAATTGTTTGTGACACCATTTATTTTTATACGAATTGGCCACTTAGTACTACCTAAAAAATTTAGTTCAATATTTGAACAACAACAAATAAGAGGTTAACTTTAATGCTAAGGTTTTATTTGGAAAAGGAGATGGAAATAAAAATTATAACACAGCTACTCTTCAACACTTTGATTTTAATTGTTAAATTTGTATTTCGAAAATTAAATTTTGGTGAGAGATTCAGAAATTAAATATTACTCCTATGAGAGATTCAGAAATTAAATATTACTCCTATTTGTGAAAAAATAATAAAACTAAATTAGAACATTGTGTTGTGATAGTTCTTTTGAACTTGTCAGCATAGACAATGGTAATAACTGTAAATGCTTTCAAAGGAAGTTCCATGTCCAGTTATGGTTGAGTATTATTAAATGAGATGGTTGTTGATAAACTTTTGTGTCGAAAGTCCTCTAAGCAACACATCGCTAGACATCATGTTCTTTTGGACGACAATAAAAGTTTGGAGAAAATGCACATAAGTTTGAAGAAGAAAAGGGGAACATGATCTCTTGTAGAGGAAGTCTCATTGAGGAGACGCTAAAGGGAGCTAGGCAACAAAGTGTGAATTGTTACGTAAATTTCCTAAAGAGTGAGATATTGACTAAAATTGATATTGTTATATGGATTTTATAAGGAACAAGATATCACTGTATTTCAATCAAGATAGATATTCTTGAGGTTTAGTTTGCTTGAAATATAATATTATTGAAGTTTCGCATTGCCTAATATTAAAATGATTGAGAAAAGCCAAAACTATATATTGAACTTAAGTTTCTTTTTACAATTTACCAAAGTTAGCAAAGTTGTGCTTGAGTGTGGTAGTTATAATATCTAACAATATAATGGTAGACATTCAATGCTCACACGAATATAAATGCAATTGATCAATATCATTAATAAATTATCTTATCTTTTAATCTTATTTTTATTAATATTTGATTGCTTGTTTCTAATAGTGTCACTTCACAATAATAGGTTCCACTACACCATTATGTTCAGCAAAACTTGAATACTTTATGCAAGTTTGAGGGATTTGTCTTCTAATATTGGCTGCTGATTTTCTATTGATCAGAGTGTTTGCGTAAAAGACAAATTGTTTGATTCCCATGTCGAATATTGTGCAATAATAAAGAAAAAACAGAGTTTGTCTTTGTTCTCATTTCATATATACCAGGATGATACAGTTTTCTGCATATATGTGTGAGTGTTAACATATTATATTATAATATATATCATGCAGTTAAGTGGAAGATATCATAGGTTACAGTGAGTGGTAAGGGCAATAACTTTTGTTATAGAAATATATTGTAATATGTAATCAGATCGATAATGACAATAACTATAGTATATGATTGTGAACCAAAGCTTCTTATGTGACAAGGATATTCAGCATTTATTTTAAAAAATGATAATATTTGAATAATGATATATCGCTAACACAAATAATGAAGAAATTAAACTGTTTTAACAAAAACACGATAATCATAATTAACCAATGTTATAAAACTCAGTTCAACCGGTTCAACAGTGAACTAGATATATATCTGGTATGATTCTCTCATCTAATCAATTTTCCATAAAAAATGGATTGACTCGGTTCGAATCGGTCAATTTAAGTCTAAATTCAGTGATTTGGATTGGGGGACCGGCTCAATCAAAGAATATCTATAAAAAATTAGCAAAACAATGTCATTCTTAGATAAGAAATCAAATATTTATGAGACAAAGCAACATTCATGTTGAGCATTGTTAGGATGGATAGGACAAGACATCACTCTCGCAAATTATAACATACCTCCCCTTAAAGTACTAACCACTCCACCTCAATATAAATACTAACTTGAACTTCAAACTCTCTTTTCAAATAATTATCCAAGATAGTCCATGATTGATATTCCGACTAACCCTATTGACACTAAAGAACAAAATGCAAGTTAGCTCAGCTGCATACTGCAACAATAAAAAAGACAAAAAAACTGAGAAAGAGAGAATATTTTGCTTCCACTAAACCAATGTCTTATTTGAATAATATAAGCTTACCACTATCTTTTAATCGAAAAAGAAACATCTTCATTAATGGAGAGACAAATATTTGATTATACTTGTATTTTTAATGACAAAAGTGTTATTCCATTGAATATAAAAGGATAAAAATATCTTAGTATATTATTATTTCCATTGTTTTTTGTACTACTTACATCTCCATTAATGGAGAGGATCCTTACCTCTTTTAATCGATGAAGATGTCACTTACTTAACTCTTACCACTATCCGTTAGGGATAATAATGAAAACCGAACTCATGGGTACCGATCCGAACCGAACCCAAAATTAATGTGGAAAACCCAATGTGATTGGGTTCGGGTTTTACCCAAGTTTAATTTTTGGGTTCGAGTTCGGGTTTGGTAGAGCAAATACCCTAACCCAAACTCGAACCCGAAGTAATGTAATTCAATTTAAAATTAAAATTTCTATTATGTGTCCATTATTTGTAATTTATAATTTTACTTTACATACTATTGGATCTTTAAATATAAAAGAAATGAAATAATACAAAAAAATATAGAAATGCTAGAGAAAAATGTGTGAAGAAGATCTTTGCTCCTGACATTGGCATGATTTTGATGAAGACGCCAACATCACCAAAAAGAAGAAAAGGAAGAATAATTATGAAGACAATGAAGATTCAAGCTTCAAGATATTCAAGACTTTTTAGTCTAAGTCTAAAATAGGTACTTCTATCATATACTCTTGATTCTACAATAGTAGTAATGCTCAAACTATTTTGAAAAGAAAATCGAAACACTTTAAAATACTTAAAATAATTTTCAAAAGTAGTGTGTAACGGATTACTTCATCTAAGTAACAGGTTACGAGTATGAGAAAAAATTTATCGAACTTAAAACTGATCAGAGTAATCCATTACTGTCTTTGAGTAACAAATTACTAGTGTTATTAAAGTTGAGTAACCGATTACTCAACTTATTATAATCGATTACTCTAATTCGAAAATAAATGATCAGTGGACAAAACATTTGAGTAATCGATTACTCAATGCTGTAATCGATTACTAAGAGCTGTTGCATCAGATTTTCAAATTCAAAATGAATGAGTTTCAACCCAAAAGACATGGTTTCATTCCAATCAATTCCTACCCTTTCAAAGAGACATTTTGGCTGATTGGAAAGCCTATATAAAGACATTAAAACTCACAATCACTATACATAACATATAAACAACTCTCATACAAATTTCATAAGCTCTTACTACACACATTCTGAAATTATTTTCTGCACCTTTGGCAACAAGTTCTTAAACTTTCAAAGTTGATTTTTTTGAAGTTGCTTAAAGTGAAAGTGTTTCAAGTTTGCAAACTTATAAATATCATTATTACTAAGTATATAAAATAGTTGATTGGATTGCAAGTTACATTACTTTCATACTTGTAAAGGCAATTTCGTCATTATTGAACATTCTTCATTATTATTGCATAATATTTTCTTTCACAAGGTGTGATAAGAAAGGGGATTAGAATCACTTGGAAAAGTGTTTTCCAAAGGTGAATAAGGATTAAGGAGTGTGTAAGGTACATAGAGATCTCGAAGTGAGATATTGTAATTGCAACTCATAATCTTTAGTGGAAAAATCTCTTGTGCTGCAAGAGTACTGAATATAGCCTTCGGTGGACAAGAAGGTGAACTAGTATAAAAATATTTGTGTATTCTCTTCTCCTTTATCTATTTGATTTTACTAGTTAATTTTATGCATATATTTTTCGCTGTACTTTAACTCTTGATTTTGCAAAAAAAGTGGCCATTATTTTAAGTCAACTAATTCACCCCCCTCTCTTAGTTGCAATCTTAGTCTTACAATCAATGTTATCAAAACCGGTTCGGTTCGACCGGAGAACTGATCCCATAACCGGTACGAAACAAGTGTTGTGCCGGCTAAGCATCAAAACCGGTGTAAACCGGAGAAAATCGGTGAACCGTGTCAAAACCGGTGAACCGGCCAGAATTTGATTGAACTGGCCGGTTCATACATGTAATTTTAAAGAACCCCACATAGGCACATCCACATAGAATTAGAAGATGTTGATGATGCACAATTAATAACTAATTTTTTTTTATTTTTCTTCATACATATAATGTTTTTTATTGCGTTGTGAGTTTTGGTTCTAATAACTAATTTATTTTATTGTTAACTTGTATGAAAAAATGATATCGGTGAATATTTCGTAATAAATCTGATAAAATGGTATTATTGTTAGAAATAAAGCTAGACTAGTAGCCCAAGGATACAATCAGAAAGAAGGTATAGACTTTGATGAAAATTTCGCTCTGGTTGCTAGACTTGAAGCTATTAGGCTATTAATTGCATATGTTTTCTATTTGAATTTTCAGTTATATCAAATGGACGTAAAGAGTGCTTTCCTCAATGACTACATTCAATAAGAAGTGTTTGTTGAAGAACCTCCTAGTTTTGAAAATTACATATATCCTTCGTATGTGTAGAAATTAAAGAAAGCTCTCTATGACTTAAAGCAAACTCCTCGTACATGGTATGATCGTCTAACTAAATTTCTACTTGAAAAAGGTTTCAACAAAGGAAAGATCGACACTACACTCTTTATAAAAAGAATAAATCATCATACTTTACTTGTTCAAATTTATGTAGATGATACTATTTTTGTTTCTACTAATGAGGTTTTGTGTAGTGAATTTCGAAAAATGATGCAAGGAGAGTTTGAAATGTCCATGATGAGGAAGTTAAATTACTTCCTTGGACTTCAAATCAAACAATTTGATAATGGCATTTTCATAAGTCAATCCAAGTATTGCAGAGACTTGCTAAAAAGATTTGACATGGATGGTTTCAAGCCAATAGCTACTCCTATGGGATCTGGTACTTACATTGATACAGATGAAGCAGGAAAGAACATTGACATATCAGATGAAGTATGATTGGATCTCTTTTATATTTAACTGCCAGTAGACCTAATATCATGTTTAGTGTATGTCTGTGTGCATGTTATCAATTTAAACCAAAAGAATCACACTTAGTAGTCATTAAGAGAATCATGAAATATCTTAAGGGTACATCTAACGTTGAGCTGTGGTATCCAAAAGGAAGTATATGTGATTTGGTTGGTTATTCGGATTCATATTTTGTTGGGTGCAAATCTGAGAGGAAAAGTACAAGTGATACTTGTCATATTTTGGGAAATGCTTTAGTCTCTTGGTCTTGCAAGAAACAAGCATGTGTTATCCTAAGCACTACTGAAGCTGAATATACAGCAACAGATAGTTGTTGTGCCCAAGTATTGTGGCTCAAACAACAATTACGAGATCATGGCTTAGACTTGGGATGCATTCCTTTTAAAATGTGACAATACAAGTGCTATAAACCTCACAAAGAATCTTATTATGCATTCTAGAACCAAACACATTGATATAAGACATCACTTCCTTAGGGACCATGTCCAAAAGAAGGATATGTCTGTAGAATTTGTTGATACTCACAACCAACTAGCATATATATTCACTAAACCATTGGCAAAAGAACATTTTTATAAAATTAGACGAGAATTAGGCATTCTTGATGAAGCATACTTATCTTAAATGCTTATATATGATTATATGTGTGCTTCATTATATCTATTTCATGTCTACTTGAACTTAAATATGTTTAAAATTTCAATTTTTGGGTTAAAAATCATTTTCATAGCTTAATTTTGCCTAAAAATAAGTTTTTTTTGGGGTCAGTAACCGATTACACTATAGAGTAACTGATTACATGGTTGAACAACATGTTTCAGTAATCGATTACTCAAAATGAGTAACTGATTACTCAAAATGAGTAACCGATTACTCTATATATTTGTTTGAAAAATTTAAAAAATTTAATTTGGGTAACCGATTACTCAAAGTGAGTAACCGATTACTCTGTGATGTTATATATGTATTTTTTCTGCATTTTTAAATTTTTTCAAACTCATCTTCCTCATCAACTCGTGTTCTCTCTTGCTCAACCCTCTCAAACCCTCAAATCTTTGTTTTTAATCCATGTTGGGTGATTTTTGTGTCTATTCATATCATATTTTCAATTCTCAATACTTCCACACCATAATTTTCGTGTTTAGTAGCCTAAATAAAAAAACCCCAAATTCTCTAAAACCTAAAAAATCAAAAACCTCAATCCATGGCTTCCTCTTCTAGATAAAAGAAGCAACGCACAAATGTGACTCAAAGGAACCAATGAACTTCATCTTTAGAGTCCAACCCTCTTGACTTAATGCAGCTTCTAGCCAATGATGAGCAACGTAAAATCTTCAAGGAGAACTTCCATGGTCACACTATCTTCACTCCTAAATACGGTAATCTCGGAAATTTTGAGTTTGAATATTTTCTATTTTCTTATCTCTTGAGACAACAAAACCTTTTCGATTTCTGTTGTGAATCAAATGAAATTTATCCTGAACTGATTATAGTATTTTACTGTAATATGAACTTTAGGAAAAATCGTCTTACTTCCTATGTAAAAGGAAAAGACATTACTTTTGATTTGAAAAACCACGAGTTCATTGTGCTGTAACGTACCCTATCAGGGGAGCATGGTAGGTTTCGGCCTTGTATGCGAATGGGAAAATGATGATCGAAAAGATTTTTATTATTCTCTGTGTAGAATAACCAAAGAGGAAATATAAACGCTTAAGCAACAGGACTATGGTGAAACTATTAAAAATAGAGATATCCTATCTACTGGACATTTCAATCTGGAAGACTGTTTGCTTCTTTATTTTCTGAGCTATGTCATATTACCAAAATTTTCAAACCACTCTTCGCTTAAGCAACAGGGCTATGGTGAAACTATTAAAAATAGAGATATCCTATCTACTAGACATCTCAAACTGGAAGACCGTTTGCTTCTTTATTTTATGTTATCTTACCAAAATTTTCAAACCACTCTCAAATAAGTGACATAGAACTCCAATTGATGTGTGCTATGAAATTTAATTTGAAAATCAATTGGAATATGATGATAATGAGACAAAGGTGGCCTGTAAGAGGAACCCAAAGCCCTTTGCCATATGCAATCTTCATAACAAAAATCCTTGAGCATTCTACTGCTAGAGAAACTAAGGTCCCGCTTAATCCTTGTGAAAGCCATATTGATGTGGATGTAATCCACAAAATGAGCTTCACATTTGATCTTCGTGACTGGACCTACAAGCATAAGAAAGATAGAGCTCGTGCTCCTGAACCAGAATCTGCCCCTGCTAATCCTTCTGAACCTTAACCTTCTGAGTTTTATGCTTAATCTTCCTATCTGTTGTCATGCCTTCAAATCATATGATTATGGATGAGTTTGTTTCTCTTCGAGGCTACATCACTAACCGGATGGATACCTTTGATACTCAGAATCGACAAATCCAGTTTGAACTTCATCGTCTCTCTTCTAAGCTAACATGGACGTTGATGAAGACAATTCTGAACCTGAGTCTTAGACTTTATCTGTTGTTAGGATTTTCTGGTTGTAATGTTAATTTCTCATGGTTTCGGACAAATTTCTATTATGTTGTTTGTATTGCTGTTTGCATTGTTAATACTTGAACATCTTTTTACTTTTATGATATTTCTCAAATTCCGTTATATCTTGATATCCATATTATTATATGTTATATTGCATGTATACTATATATATTGTGCTGGACTCTTGACTTTTCTATTTTTTGATGAAGTCAAAATGGGGAGAAAAGTTGGGAGAGTGTATTTTCTGTTTAAAATCTTCCAGGCACATAACTCCAATTGAAAGGGGGAGCATACTCAAGACAAGTCAAAAATATCACAAAGTATGCTGCTTCAGAAAACTACAATGTTAAGAAGATATTGGTTTGTCATCATCAAAAGAGGGAGATTGTGAAGAAGATCTTTGCTCCTGACTTTGACACGATTTTGATGAAGACACCAACATCACCAAAAATAAGAAAAAGAAGAATACTTATTAAGACAATGAAGATACAAGCTTCAAGATATTCAAGACTTGTAGTCTAAGTGTAATAGGTACTTCTATCTTATACTCTTGATTATACAATAGTAGTAATGCTCAAACTATTTTTAAAAGAAAATTGAAACAATTTAAAATACTTAAAACAATTTTCAAAAATAGTGTGTAACTGGTTGCTTCGTCTAAGTAACAGGTTACGAGTGTGAGAAAAGAGTTATCCAACTTAAAACTGATCAGAGTAATCCATTACTATCTTTGAGTAACGGATTATCAGTGTTATTAAAGTTGAGGATTACTCAACTTGATATAATCGATTACTCTAATTCGAAAATAAATGATCACTGGACAGAACATTTGAGTAATCGATTACTCAATGCTGTAATCGGTTACTGAGAGTTGTTGCATCAGATTTTCAAATTCAAAGTGAATGAGTTTTAATCCAAAAGACATGTTTTCATTCCAATCAATTCCTACCCTTTCAAAGAGACATTTTGGCTGATTGGAAAGCCTATATAAAGACATTAAAACTCACAATCACTAAACACAACATATACACAACTCTCATACAAATTTCAAAAGCTCTTACACACATTCTGAAATTATTTTCTGCTCTTTTGGCAACAAGTTTTCAAAGTTGATTTTTCTGAAGTTGCTTAAAGTGAAAGTGTTTCAAGTTTACAAACTTATAAAGAGCATTATTACTAAGTATACAAAAGAGTTGATTGGATTGCAAGTTACATTATTTTCATTATTGTAAAGGCAATTCCGCCATTGTTGAACTTTCTTCATTATTATTGCAGAATACTTTCTTTCACGAGGTGTGATAAGAAAGGGGATTAGAATCACTTGGAAAAGTGTTTTCCAAAGGTGAATAAGGATTAAGAAGTGTGTAAGGTACATAGAGATCTCGGGGTGAAATATTATAATTGCAACTCATAATCTTTAGTGGTAAAATCTCTTGTGCTGCAAGAGTACTGAACGTAGTCTTCTATGGACAAGAAGATGAACCAATATAAAAATCTTTGTGTATTCTCTTCTCCTTTATCTTTTTGATTTTACTTGTTAATTTTCCGCTGCACTTTAATTCTTGATTTTGCAGAAAAAGTGACATTATTTTAAGTCAACTAATTCACCCCCCTCTTAGTTCCAATCTCAGTCTCACAAAATGAAACGAAAATGATATCACACTTTCCTTAATACATATATAATTTTTGGGGTTTTTTGGGTTCGGGTTACTCGAAACTCGACGGGTTCAAGGATGGTATCTTTATTTTCAACCCCGTTGAGTTCGGGTTTTGATTTTTGGGTTTAGGTAGGTGCAAACCCAACCACAACCCGCCCCGTTGTCATTCCTGCTATCCGTTTTGTTGTAATGATCACCAGAATATAGAACATTTTTTCCACAAACTTTTTATAAAAAATATGATGAAGTACTTAATTAAATAAAGTTCAACATGTAAACTAGCTAAATTGTTAGAAAATCATTCTTGAATTTTAATTTTCAAGATTCAACTTCTCTCTTTCGAACAATTAGTGGTCAACAAGAGGCATATTACATATATATACCATCGCATTGCCTACTTGGTTGAAGAATAAAGTGGAAAAATAGTAAAAAAATTACAATACTAGATTCCTCCTTATTGTTAATAATTAAAATCAGTGTTGTCATGACTCTATTAGATTTGGAATCAGCAAAGCATTTCAAAAGATTTTCCATCATAACTAGATGTTAGACCTTGTTTTTGTTTTGACTGATTATATATTATGAAGAATATATTGTTGAGACCAACTTTTTTATTATCATTTGAGAGTTGATAGAATCGGGAGATATAAAGTATGAGCTCATATTCAAACATGGATACATCCTCAACCTCCCCTTTATAATAAAGAAAACAAACAAACCAACCTTTAAAAACACAAATCTTTTGGTCATGAAGTTACTCGGAATCTCACTCATTAGAGTAACTATTTTGTCTCATAATACTACTCAATTGTAAAGCTATTAATATTGATATAATGGTTCATCTAATAATTCATTAATTAAATCACATGTTAATTAAGTTACATGTATATATATTACATTAAATATAATATGTTTATAAATATAAATATTATTATTTACAATATATAATTAGAGTGCTTGATCATGTCATAGATTAAAAAAGTTTCAAGGTTCAATTATTGGTGTGTTATTTTAAAATATATGTAAAAAAATTATGCGCAACTGATTTTAACTGATACAATATGATAAAGTTTAATCAATTCTCATCCATTTAATTGCATATCTAATATAATTGACATGATATATTAATATGAAGTTCAGTTCACCTTTTTTTTCGATTGAACTAAATCATTCCAGAAGGTGTTGATAACTGTGCAATCGTTCATTGATCAAAGTGGGATCATATCCGATGGAATGAGCCTATGAGTTTAGTTGAGATAGGGAAAGATCAATGCTAAGAGTATGATTCATTTCCCCGAAACTTTTGGCTTTGATTCATTGTAATATTTCATTCTTATTCTTAACTATTATTAACAGTATTAGGAATACTACTTTAATTGGGTCGATATGAGGATCAAATTCCAAACATTTAATTACCTCATGATTTTGGATTGGTCTTCTCATTAGTATCTCTCCCTCCTTTTTCTGATAAGGTCATTTGTTCCATAATTTATCCGTCTTCATATATTAAATTAATTAATTTTGATGAAATAATATTTAAATATTATTTTTTATTTTAAATAAATATAGTTTTTTTATTGACTTGGAACACTAAGTGGAATATTGTGATATGTGATCTCATACTTTGTTACGTAGTGGGTTATTCGTTTTGAATTATTAATTAACAAACTTTAGTAAACTTAATTTAAAAGGAAATATAAAGAACAACAATAACACATTTTAATTAGTTTCTTAAACATACAGATGACATCACCTAAAATGTTGATCTTAGTGGAAATAGACTATTTTCCAAAGCTAACTTTACCTGCCAAGTTAGGATTTTAAATCCTGGGTTATCATTTTTGGAAATCTTAGTTGTACTGTCATGTTTATTGGATACCTGTTCAAAGTATATACATATATAATCTTGGTTTTATTTTAACAATTTTTTTAATTTCAAATAATTATATCAAATCATTATTGTGACGACCCATAAATATCAAGTTGAACTCATTTCCAATACTAAGATTCGAATACTAGAGTATGACGGAAAATATAATTTTTTAAAATCGATGTTGATAGATTTTTTTTTGCCAAAATATATCAACTTCATTCAATACTAAACTCTCAAATATTGAAGATGATCATCCATAAATAACAGTTAATAGAATTTTCCATTAAGTGACAAAAAATAATCTTTGGTTGGTACATAAACTAAAATTATTTTTAAAGGTGGAATAATTACATTGATAAAAAATTTCAACTAAAATATAAAATATAGATAAAAATGGTGAATAGTAATGTTAGATACCTATCTTAAATTCTAAACTTCTTTTATATAAATCAAATTATGTATCTTTATTACTTAATTTATTATGTATAATATAATATCTATGCAATATCAATATCAGTTTAAATATTTATACACACTCATTATATTACCCAACATCAATTTATATTAATTTTTTTTATAAACGAAGATAAAACATAAATAATATATTATACATTAATAATATATCAAACTTATACACTGTTAATGAACATATTTGTCTCTCTTAATCTATATACATTTTAAAAAATCCTCTAAACTTAAAACAAGTTGATTGTTAGTCGAGTAAAATGATAAAGTTATTACTCCATTATGGAAGGATTTTATCGTCCCAACTCCCAAGAAGAAGAACATGGGTCATGAACACGTATAATGTTCGACAAAGAAACGGTTTATGAACAAATCGCCTAGGAATGATCAATCGTAGAGATCTTGTTCCCTGATTAGGTTGGGTTCCGTACGTGCCCCCTCTTACCTTTTTTATTTATATAACTAAAAAGGTATTTCTTCTAAACTACAAATATCACATTT
Organism: Lupinus angustifolius; assembly: GCF_001865875.1. Lineage (NCBI taxonomy): Eukaryota > Viridiplantae > Streptophyta > Magnoliopsida > Fabales > Fabaceae > Lupinus > Lupinus angustifolius. The sequence continues at coordinate 35,218 of NW_017724611.1, read as the reverse complement.
GTAATTGTGTATGAGCCAAGTAAAACTATCCAAAGTGGCAAAACTCGTTCTACTAACAAAAAGTTCAATAATAAGAATAATAACGACAACTACAGTTTGTGAGAACAAAAAGTAATTGAAAAATACTATTATGATAAATCAAATATAGTATAATGAGCAGATAATTTTAGTTATTTAAGGGTGATGTTATGAAATCAATCTTTGTCATATATAAAAAATTGTATATTATAAAATGAATGTAATATATATTATTAGTGTAAAAAATCAGAAAACATTTACCATTTATTTGTAAAAGTCAGTAATGATCAAATATGCATGATGAGTGATACAACGAAAGTGTAAAAAACTCTTACACCATCAATGTATATGTATTTTTTCATATAAAATTTACTTTGGTGACTTTTATTATTTACATTAATTTTTTTGTAGTATCAAATGTATCTCATTATCCTATAGTAATAAATTAATCTCTTTATGATACGTGATTGCCCCTTCCAAAAAGTGTTATTTCCATAAACAAATATTTAGTGTTTTGGCCTATACAGAAATCTAGTGGAATATTATACTACTAAACAAAATATTCTCCTTATCTAAATTAAATTATGACTGTTCATAGTAAGACATATTGGTAGGGAAAATAATACCCATGACTACCTGTCACGAAGCACAACCAACACTGTAGGGCCTGATGCTGAGCAACAAGCCTTGTAGTTAGGTCATGTCTCTTCTTGTCTTCCACATGAGAAATTAGGGTCAGAGGAACATCGTTAATGATGATGGATCCAAATATAAAATCAAATAATGCCTGGCTTAACATAAATTTTAGTCATACCCACCTTAGTAATGTCATGGGTTTAAAGAAATGACAACAAAAGTAGGCAGCATGTTTACAATAATGTTGCAAATTGTCGATCCCAGTAAGAACAAACAAGAAGCATAGTAGTTAATGGGTTGATTAAAAATTGATTACGATAGTTGAAAAGTAGAACTAATCCAAGTTGACCATGTATGATTAGTAAAAAAAAATAAGAAAATGTGTATGGTTGGTTGGCTCGAGAAATGTTTATTGGATCGATTACTTAAATTAATACTCCACCTCTTATATTACATGTGTGATTATCTTCCAGAAGTCAAATAATGGTTGAATTTTTGTTTTTAACTGAATTGTTATAAAGAGAAATCCTTTATATAATTATTCTATTTTTTATTATCTTTGTTACAAAAAATATTTACTTCGTTAAAAAAGTTAATTAAAAAATTTATCAAAATCTTTAAGGGAGTGATTGTTTCTTATTGATGACTAAAATAATAACATATAACAATGAATATAGAGATTTCTACCGATTATTATTATCGTTTTCTATTATGTATTTATCAATTATTTTCTCTACAATTTTTTCCTCACTATGATCAGAATAAGTGGTTTGACAAATTAATCATTTAATCATAATAATATATGTGTTAGAATGTAGTTCAATTAATTCTATTTTTAGGCATCAATATGTTATTAGTTGATATATTCTATATCTATTAACAATATAATAAAAAAAATTCTCTCATGTCACATGTCACTTTCTCCTTCCCTCATGCCACATGTCACTTTCTCCTTACATTTTTTCCTTCATGCCACATGTCACCTCCTCCTCACATATTTTTCTTCCTACTTTTTATATATTATATATTTTATATGCTAATAATAATTTAATATTAGTTAGTAATTGGTTCATCTCGCTACCCCACTAAAATTGATTATTTACAACAACTATGTTTTGTTATGTTAAAAAGTAATAGTCATTGAACATTAGATGAAATTGAAATCATTTTTCACATTCAAATTATTTCTTTACATTAATCTATCTATATAATTTAATGTTTACCATTAATCTAAGAATAATTGTACTTTTTCACCTCATCAAATTTTTTTGACATTTTTCGAACCGAATTTTAATATTACAGTTTAGATTCTTTGAATTTTAATTTTTCTCTATTAACAATATAATAAAAAAACTCTCTTATGACACTTGTCAATTTCTCCTTACATTTTTTCCTTCATGTCATATGTCACCTACTCCTCACATTTTTTCCTTCCTACTTTTTATATATTTTATATGTTAATAATAATTTAATACTAATTGTAGAAAATTCAAATTAAAAATTATCAATTTATTTTTCTTATGTGCTTGAACATGCAAATACACAAGTAAGATGTATATTCTTAATAATATGAATGTATGAGTTATATGTGCGTTTTAACTATGTGAATGCATGAGTAACATGTGTTTTCTTAGTAATGCGAGTGTACGGGTAACATGTGTACTTTTTAGCCATGCGAATGCACGGGTCACATGCATTTAATTACTATCATTATATTATTTAATTAAAAGATAACAATGGTATATATATTCATGAAAAATATATGTATTTTAATTAGTAATATAACAAATCAATTATTAGACTCTTTTTATTATTTTGATCAAAATTATCAGAAAAAATATTTTCCAATACAATTTGAATTTTATTTATTGAGTTATTTAAGAATCAAATATTTTCTATAATCACATTTTCAACAAATAAATGCTTATACAAACGCATTTATAATTGTTAATATTCTACATATACACTCAAAAATCAATGTTAATATTGCACCTATATGAATGAAAAAATATAATGGTTCAATACATGATTTATTGATATTATAAAATATATGTATATTATATTTGCATTATGCATAAACAAAGAAGCGACCCGTGCAAGTGCACGGGTACATTGCTAGTATAGTTGGTAAAAGAATGGTTAATGCTATCCTGCTTGAATTTAGAGAACAATAAAATAAAACAAAAACTTCCTTAATAATCTAAATACTATAGTAGTTATTATAATATAAGATGGACATTATCATCGAGACCTTCAATTGACCCATCTGAAAAATAAGACCTAAATGTATCTTGGTCTAAATTAACAACTACATGGTAGGGAGAGTATATATATAATAAATTTAAACCATCAAAGCGCTTGTGTTCTCCAGGTCGGTAACATGCAAGGATTAAAATACCTCCAGCTCCAATCCTAACATCTTATAGGATCACGGTGTCATAAAAACAAGAGCCAATACTTCATCAAAAACTCATTTTGATTTAAAAAATCAATATAAATGATTGTGTTTATATCTTTATTGGAAAACAGAGCTACCAAGCAGAATCAAGACAACAATAATAACAGTTAATCGATTAACTGATTAGAAAATCAAGAGAAGTATTAGTTGATCAATTCTTGTAATTGACACATTTTACACATTTAACACATGTTGAAATAGTTTTGCAACATATGTTTATTAGTTAGAGAGTTAGTTAGGCTAATTACATTTCTTGTTTTACAAGGCATTATATATAAACAACAACTTCTTGTATCATTCATCAATTCATTCAACATGATCAAAATATTCATTCCATTCTTCTATTCTCATGTTAAAATCGCAATAATCTTCTCTCCCAAACATGAAAAAAATCAAATTCATTATAATTGTTCTTCAAATTAGATATTGTTTTTTTGGGTATGGTAGTGGTAGGTCAGAATCTAGATCTTCTTCTTAAATTAGGCAAGAGTGGGTCTTGGACTGTCTTGGGTGAGCACCTGAAAAGACATTTCGACGCTCAAGTCAATATAAGTGAAGATATATAGAGAGAATATAGAGTGAAAGAATGAAAATATATGAATGTAAGTCTTCCTTATGAGGGCTTTGTCCTATTTATAGAGAGATTGCATAAGATGTACTCCAGAGTGAGTGTCTTAATCATGATGAGATATCCTACCATGTTGTTAACCGACAAATTGGTCAATTAAAATATCAAATCGAGTGTCATAAATATGTATAAAAAGGTCGCCGAATCCACAAGGACTTGTTTGATACTAATATTTCAACCAAATATTGTAATTCTAAGTTAATTTCATAAAACTCATTCTTACTCATAAGCTATTATTGTAACCAAATATTGCGGGTCCCCACGGGGCAGGTATCATAAAACTCATTCTTACTCATAAGCTATTATTGTAAGTACTCGCTACGGGTATCTCCAAAGGTATGCACGGGTCGAGTTTTTTGTCATCCCTAGGCGTGATTGGTTTATTTATTCATTGATGTATTTTAGATTTCATTTATGAATGAAATATATGAGTTACTTTTGTTGTACTTTTAATGCCTACTTAATGCTTGACGAAATGCATGATTTTGTGAAAAGAACCTTGTGAAAAAGCCGAGCCAGAAACAATAAAAGAGTTTGAGATGTCATTTTAAAGGAGATCTTATCACAGATTTACCTAGGGAGTTAGGAACCGATTTTATGAACTTCGTATTTCCGTATTATGGTTTCTAGTCTTCTTAGTTTATAAATTTATGTAAGTTGGAAATATAATGTAAAGGTAAGGAAATAAGAATAATGAGAAAAATTGATGTTCAGAAGCCGAGATCCAGAAACAATAAAAGTGTTCGAGATGTCATTTTAAAGGAGATCTTATCATAGATTTACCTAGGGAGTTAGGAACGAAGTTTATGAACTTTGTATTTCAGTAGTATGGTTTCTAATCTTCTTAGTTTGTAAATTTATGTAAGTTTGAAATACGATGTAAAGGTCAGGAAGTAGGAATAATGATGAAAATTGATGTTCATAGAGAAATTGACACATCTCCATGAACTCAAGTTCCGAATTTCATTTTCATCGAAGTTATGTATGAAAATATTTAATTAGATTGCTTCTTAGGTGGATTAGGGATGACAATAGGCGTAGGTAGTTATTTCTCGTTCCCAAACCCGTCATATTTGTGGGTAGCTGGTATTTGCGGGTACCCAACAGATTTTTAGTTTTAATTATATATTTATATAATTTGTCATAATGAATATATAAAAATAATTATTACATGAGTAATATAATATTTATAAGATAAATTTATGATTATAGTCAAATATGTGTAACTTATTATGAAATAATAATAAAATATATGAGATATAATCTTACAATAATAACAAAAAATATAATATATATAAAAAATTTAATTAAAAACTAATTTTATAAATTTGCGGGTACCCGGGTATCATAAAACTTGTTCTCACTCATAAGCTATTATTACAAGTACCCACTACGAGTATTTCCAAAGGTATCTATGGGTCAGAATTTTTTGCAATCCCTATGTGAGATTGGTTTATTTATTCATTGATGTATTTTGGATTTCATTTATGAATGAAATTTATGAGTTACTTTTGCTTTACTTTTAATGCTTACTTAGTGCTTGACGAAATGCATAATCTGATTTTGTGAAAAGAATCTTGTGAAGAAATTCTGGTTCGAAAGTTCATAGCAAATAATTCATCATTTATGCATAAAACTAGAGGTAGTTGCATGTTTAGTTGTCACAACGAACACATTGGCTCATATGTTTGCTAGAGATACATTCGTATTTGCATTGAAAACTCTCAAACTTGATGGTGTGTGTTACTAGACATAGAGACACATTTGATGGTTCATTAATGATAATTTTATTGATTTAGTTGCTAGACATAGAGCTAATTTGGGAAAGTGTTAGTATAGACTAAGACATTGACGACTAACACCTTTGAGGACTCACATTAATCTCAACTCACATGCATAATTGCTACATATAGAAGTATGTATGTGTGGCATAATCTTTAATCTTGTGTTTAAGATTCATGCTTTATTTCATGAATTGCTAAGTAAACTAAAGCATTAGTTCTTAGTACAATTGATGTCAACATGTTGTGTGAAATTATACTCAATTTGTTGATTGATTGCTGCCAAACTTGTTAATATGAATAGCGAGTCAATTCCATATCCAAACTCCAACACTTTTATTATCAATACTTTTTCAACCAAACCAACAACAAATTAAAAAACCTTTTCAAAACTAGCTTAAGATAGTAATTTGATTTTGAAAGGCTGAGTTAGCAAGTCCTTATGAATACGACAACTCCTTACCTTTTTTTACTTGTTTCTAACAACCGAGATTGTATATTTACACCTATTTTCCAGTTTAGTAGACCTCAATGGTACTAAAAGCTAATGTCTTAGTCAATTTACTAGCTCATAAAATAAAGCCCTATGGCTAGCAACTTTACCCATAAGATGAAGAATTATGATCAACAAATTATACCTCTATGTCTAAGAACTATGCTTGTTAAATGGAGTTTTAATTGAACACCTCAAAGTACTAATTGTCAATATCTTGGTCATATTAATAGCTTCTTAATATAGCTCTTTGTCTAGCAACTATACTAACGAGATGTAGATTTAGCAATCGTTAGCATACCTCAATGTCTAGCAACTATGTTAACCAATTCGAAAGTTATCTAGTTGTTAAATTAGCTCTATGTCTAGTTATCAGGACAACAACTCAAACTACTGGTAGAGAAAACCTCCCTATAACTCAAAAGAGGGAGGATTCCACCGACAACTAGACGACAAGAACCTTGTAACTCAGAATGCTGGTAGATAATCTAGTCTAAATTGGTAGTAGGCTCCATACAATCCAAAGACAACAACTCATCAAATGTCTTCACGCAAACATGGACCTTTTTTACTCAACATCATCATAAATGCTAGAAATCAACCAATCTATCATATGCCACCGCCTTACATCAAACCTAGGTGCCAAATCTATAACGTCCCGAAAAATACTTCTAAAAAACATTGTGGAAAATGAGTAAATTTTTTTTTTTAATAAAGAGATTGTATAAATTTGTTTCCTTTTTAAAATCTTCCTTTTCCGGGACATCACTTTAAGTAACTCAAATGCGGAAAATCAACTTATCGTTATCGAATGATAACTTAACCTGATTCACAATTTCCTAAATAACACAATTCATATAAACGGTTAAGTCATCTTTAGTTCATACAAACTAAATCAACAAAGGCGGAAACTACATTGCCACTAACATATACAAAATCCAAAAAGAATGGGCGAAAATATTAATC